>NC_091289.1:7270927-7570927 GCF_032444005.1 Ranitomeya imitator | reverse complement strand
CGCCCAATCCAGTCACTGAAGACCCTCGTTCTGTGAAAGAAAAAACATAATAAACCAACAATATACTTACCCTCCGCAGATCTGTAACGTCCAACGATGTAAATCCTTCTGAAGGGGTTAAAACATTTTGCAGCAAGGAGCTTTGCTAATGCAGGCTGCTCCTCGCTGCAAAACCCCGGGGAATGAGGCTAAATATAGATCAATGATCTATATTTAGCTTCATTTGCGGTGAGGCGCCCTCTGCTGGATGTTCATAGATCGTGGGAGCCTGCATTAGCAAAAAAGAGGCAGCACTCCATAATAGAGTGAAAAAAAGTGGAAGGTTTTAATCGACCCACATAGCCGGGCGACGTTTCAGCTCCATCTGAGCCTTTCTCAATATAGACAGTATATATTTTTTTTTCTTTTTGGGACACATGGATCATTTCTATAGCGGTATGTTGGTTTTGCAAGCCTGCGAGAAAACCACGCAGTACGGATGCCATACGGATTACATACGGAGGATGCCATGCGCAAAAAACGCTGACACACCCTGCCTACGGAGGAGCTACGGACCACTATTTTCGGGACTTTTCAGCGTATTACGGCCGTAATATATGGACCGTATTGTTTTACGCTGTGTGTGACGCCGGCCTTAGATGTACGCAACTAAATCCAACAGTCAAAAAAGACAATGAACGGTGAGGTGGGAGCATTCCACCGGGGGATTTAAAGAAGGAATTTAAGAATCCTGTTCTGCAGATGGGAAATTATGGATGGGATGAATAACAACTTGCTGATCACTGGGGATCCGACCTCTGCGACCCCTACAAATCCTAACATCTTAGACGTACCATCAATGCACAGCAAGTATAAAGTCCTTTATGTGAAATAAAACAAGACACACTTTTCCATTTTTATTTACAAATAACAAACACAGTTATACATACTCACCTAACGCCTAATTCCACCGAAGCCCTCGTCTCCTGTAATAAAACAAAAATAAAAAACAACCATATCCCTCACCTGTCTGTCGTTCTGTCCCACGTCGTAATCCATGTCTGGGGAATAATTCGTTTAGATGCCAAGATGCAACCGTCCAGGCTGAGAACCACTGGTGAATGAGCTGCTGCGAGCGCAGCATCATTGACAAGCGGTGACGTTATCGAGGTTACCTCCGGTCACTGAGTCCGCGTTCCCAGCCAGGCTGAACTGCAGTGGCCTCAGCACCGTGGGAAAAAGTCACTGAACTCACCGCAGTTCAGCTCTGTGAGTTCACCACAGAGCAAAGAGCAAAGATCTGCTGTGAACTCAATGACTTTCTCACGGTGCTGAGGTCACCTTTTTAGCAAGCAAAACTCTCAGCTGCGTGCTGTAACCCTCAGCTGTCTGCTTTAGCTAGGCTGGTTGCCAAAAAATGCGAGGGACCCCATGCCTTTTCTTATATTATTTAAATAATTTAAAAAAACAGCGTGGGGACCCCTCCTATTCTTCATAACCAGCCTTGCTGAAGCTGACAGCTGAGGGTTGCAGCCCCCAGCTGTTAGTTTTGCCTGGCTGGTTATCAAAAATAGAGAGGAACCCACACCATTTTTTTTAAATTTATTTATTTACAGCACAGGCGGCAGATGAATACTCCCATCAGCCAGTGCCTGCCAGGCGTAGGCTGATGGGAGTAATAGTCCCATCAACTGCCACCTGCTCTCGCTGTTATCAGTTGAATATAACTCAACATTCTGCCCTGTATAAGCAAAGAAGTATAGGCAGGCACCACCGCCAGGGATCACCTATAGCATGCTACAAAAGAACATAGTACCATAAACAGAAGAAAAGGGTAGCATGCATAATGAAGGGACCTCCACAGAAATTTAACAAAGTGTAACAATTTTTATTAGACCACACTTAAGAACACTACATAAAGCCGTTAAAAACAATTAAAATTGCAACACATAGCAAAATAGAAATGAAAACCAGACCTATGATAAGGTCAAACCACAGTGCCACCCCACACAGGCTACCAAGCGAGTCCAGATACGAGAGGTTTCTGCCCTGCTCGCACTGATCACCGCAGAGCAGGGGAGAATGATGAGAGCGTCTTCAGCACACGGCGATAGGGAACAGCGCTAACTGTACTGCTGCTTCCCAGGTGCCGGTATATGTCACAATGATGATGTCCCAGTGTATCATCCGTGTACAGGATGTTTTGTGGCCCGTGCTGCTGTTAAAAAACGGACATATCAGTGTATTTTGCCCACGATCGGTAGAAACTCACTGATGGGCACAGACCCATTTACTTGAATGTGTACGTGTCTCCGGTACGTGTGAAAACTGTCACTACACATACGGGACACTGACATGTGAAAGAGGCGTAAGGCTGGAGTCACACTACCGTACAATACGGCTATTCGATAAAACATCCCATAACACTCGGACCAGTGTTACTCTATGGGACAATGTGCGATTAGCTTCTCATGCCGAATCGGCATGCGAGAACAATGGCAGCATGCTGCGATTGGCACTGAGACTTGGCCGAGACTCGGCTCACATCATCCGAGAGCGGTGCAATATACACTGGCAGCCGAGGAGATGGAGAAAGTAATTTCTCCGCTTCCTCTGCAGCTGTGCTCCAATCCTCTCTGCGAGATAACAGAGCACTGACCCTCGTATCACTCTCGCAGGAGATCAGGAGCTTAGGATCATTAGCATATCGCATTGGATGTGATACGCTAGTGTGACTCCGGCCTTAGGGTGATCCACATGAAACATGGCAGAAGTGACATTGCAAACAGCAACATGGATCTGCTACAGCCATGTGACGGACGCAATAACTGCGGCCACATTGGTTGTTACAAACTTTGGCAGAAACAGCTAAACTTTGTGTGAAAAAAAGTTTGCCCCCTTCCTAATTTCCTATTGTTCTGCATGTTTGTCACACTTAAATGTTTCCGCTCACCAAACAAATATAAATATTAGACAAAGGTAACAAAAGTGATCATAAAATGCAGTTTATAAATGAAGATATTTATTAAGGAAAAAAGAAATCCAAACCTACAAGGCCCTGTGTGTAAAATTGATTCACCCCCCCCCCCTTTTTAAAACATAAATTACCTGTGGTTTATCACATCTTTGGGAAGATGTGTTGTTCACATTACCTAGCCACACCCAGACCTGATTACTGCCACACCTCTTCTCAATCAAGAAATCACTTAAATAGGACCTGCCTGACAAAGTGAAGTAGACCAAAAGTTCCACAAAAGCTAGACATCATGCAGTGACCCAAAGAAATTCTGGAACAAATGAGACACAGAGGGATTGAGATCTATCAGTCTGGAAAAGGTTATAAAGCCATTTCTAAAGCTTTGGGACTCCAGCGAACCACAGTGAGAGCCACAAATGGCGAAAACATGGAACAGTGGTGAACCTTCCCAGGAATGGCCGGCCAATCAAAATGACACCAAGAGCACAGCGAGGACTCATCCAAGAAGTCACAAAAGACCCCACAACAACATCCAAAGAACTGCAGGCCTCACTTGTCTCTGCTAAGGTCAGTGACTCCACCATAAGAAAAAGACTGGGCAAAAATGGCTGCCTTGCAGAGTTCCAAGATGAAAACCACTGCTGAGCAATAAGAACATAAAGGCTGTTGTCAGTTTTGCTAGAAAACATCTTGATGATCCCCAAGACTTTTGGGAGAATACTCTGTGGACTGACGAGACAGAAGTTGAACTTTTTGGCAGGTATATGTCTCATGACATCTGACGTAGAAGTAACACAACATTTCAGAAAAGGAACATCATACCAACAGTAAAATATGGTGGTGGCTGTTTTGCGGTTTCAGGACCTGGTAAATGGAGTCATAAATTCTGCTGTCTGCCAAAAAATCCTGAAGCAGAATGTCCGGCCATCTGTTCGTGACGTCAAGCTGAAGAGCACTTGGATTATGCATCAGAACAATGATCCAAAACACACCAGTAAGTCCACCTCTGAATGGCTTAAGAAAAACAAAATCAAGACTTTGGAGTGGCCTAGCCAAAGTCCTGACCTTCAAGGTGTATGTCCCATTACATCCGGAGTAGAAGTAACACAGCATTTCAGAAAAGGAACATCATACCAACAGTAAAATATGGAGGTGGTAGTGTGATGGTCTGGGGCTGTTTTGGTGCTTAAGGACCTGGAAAACTTGAAGGTAAATGGAACAATTAATTCTGATGTCTACCAAAAATTCCTGAAGGAAAATGTCCCGCCATCTGTTGGAGACCTCATGCTGAAGCGCATTTGGATAAGGCAGCAGGACAGTTATACAAAATACACCAGCAAGTCCACCTCTGAATGGCTTAAGAAAAACAAAATGAAGACTTTGGAGTGGCCTAGTCAAAGTCCTGACCTTAATCTGATTGAGATGCCGTGGTATAACCTTTAATAAGGCGGTTGATGCTCAGAAACCCTCCAATGTGGCTGAATTACAACAATTCTGCAGAGATGAGTGGCCAAAATTCCTCCAGAGCGTTGTAGAAGACTCATTGCCAGTTATCACAAACACTTGATTGGAGTTGTTGCTCCTAAGGGCGGCCGAACCAGTTATTAGCTTTAGGGGCAATCACTTTATCAGACTGGGCTCTGTAGGTTTGGATTTCTTTTTCCGTTAATAATAAAGACCTTCATTTATAAACTGCATTCGGTGATTACTTGTGTTATCTTTGTCTAATATTTACATTTGTTCAGTGATCTGAAACATTTAAGTGACAAACATACAAAAGAATAGGAAATCAGGAAGGAAGGGGGCAAATACTTTTTCACACACCAGTATAACTAAGCCGCACGGTGGCCCTCTGAAAATGATGACTGACCCCGGAGGGTTAATGGAACGGAAATGGCTTCTCTAAAGACCTTTTATTCTTCACATCCATTTGTGACCCTGTGAGGTGAGTATTCGGCACGGTGTGCACAGTCTCCCTTCCCCGACATAGAGAGCGTGTGTCCTTGATAAAAGAACAGGCGGCTGGGTAGACATGGAGGAGCAGATCTTTTGTATTCGCTGAAGGACGTTAACCACCAATGAGAGAAAAACTCTGAAGTTATCGCCGATAAAACGTTCCTGCGCGCGCGGGAGACAAAGCCTGTGAGAGTCGGCAGGACCCCGCGCACTGTGACTACTCCCATCGTCCTTAACCTTCTGGGTTTATTGCCAGCGAGGAGCGAGATTTAGTGGCAGCCAACGTGATGTAGAGAATTACCAGCGACATTTACATCAACCCTGCAAAATCTCCGACTGTACGATGTGCAAGAGCCTGACGCAGCCCACGACAGCAGCACCCATATAACAGATTACATCCCCTGCTATAACATAGGGAGAGGGCATTACACTGTAACGATAGAAAATGAGGTCACAATTACGGAGAACACAGATACAATTATTTATGGACAGCTGGTATAACCCGGGTATCTCCTGTATATAATTATATATACACAGCTGGTATAACCTGGGCATCTCCTGTATATAATTATATATATGTACAGCTGGTATAACCTGGGCATCTTCTGTATATAATTATATGTGTACAGCTGGTATAACCTGGGCATCCCCTGTATATAATTATATGTGTACAGCTGATATAACCTGGGCATCTTCTGTATATAATTATATATATGTACAGCTGGTATAACCTGGGCATCTTCTGTATATAATTATACATGTACAGCTGGTATAACCTGTGCATGCCCTGTATATAATTATATATGTACAGCTGGTATAACCTGGGCATCTCCTGTATATAATTATATATGCACAGCTGGTATAACCTGGGCATCTCCTGTATATAATTATATATATATGTACAGCTGGTATAACCTGGGCATCTTCTGTATATAATTATATATATGTACAGCTGGTATAACCTGGGCATCTTCTGTATATAATTATACATGTACAGCTGGTATAACCTGGGCATCCCCTGTATATAATTATATATGTACAGCTGGTATAACCTGGGCATCTCCTGTATATAATTATATATGCACAGCTGGTATAACCCGGGTATCTCCTGTATATAATTATATATGCACAGCTGGTATAACCTGGGCATCTCCTGTATATAATTATATATATATGTACAGCTGGTATAACCTGGGCATCTTCTGTATATAATTATACATGTACAGCTGGTATAACCTGGGCATCGTCTGTATATAATTATATATGTACAGCTGGTATAACCTGGGCATCGCCTGTATATAATTATATATGTACAGCTGGTATAACCTGGGCATCTCCTGTATATAATTATATATGTACAGCTGGTATAACCTGGGCATCACCTGTATATAATTATATATGTACAGCTGGTATAACCTGGGCATCTCCTGTATATAATTATATATGTACAGCTGGTATAACCTGGGCATCGCCTGTATATAATTATATATGTACAGCTGGTATAACCTGGGCATCTTCTGTATATAATTATACATGTACAGCTGGTATAACTTGGACATCGCCTGTATATAATTATATATGTACAGCTGATATAACCTGGGCATCGCCTATATATAATTATTTATGTACAGCCGGTATAACCTGGGCATCTCCTCTATATAATTATATATGCAAAGCTGGTACAACCCGAGCATCTCCTCTATATAATTATATATGAACAACTGGTATAACCATAGCATCTCATGTTAATAATATTTTATGTACAGCCGGTACAACCTGGGTATCTCTTGTATATAAATATATATGTACAGCCGGTATAACCTGGGTATCTCCTATATATCATCATACACTTCTCAGAATTATAAAGGGAACACTTAAACAACAGAATATAACTCCAAGTAAACCAACCTTCTGTGAAATCAAACTGTCCACTTAGGAAGCAACACTGTTTGACAATCAATTTCACATGCTGTTGTGCAAATGGAATAGACAACAGATGGAAATTATTGGCAATTATCAAGACCCCCTCAATAAAGTAAAGGAGCGGTTCTGCAGGTGGGGACCACAGACCACATCTCAGTACCAATGCTTTCTGGCTGATGTTTTGGTCACTTTTGAATGTTGGTTGTGCTTTCACACTCGTGGTAGCATGAGACGGACTCTACAATTCACAAAAGTGGCTCAGGTAGTGCAGCTCATCCAGGATGGCACATCAATGCGAGCTGTGGCAAGAAGGTTTGCTGTGTCTGTCAGCGTAGTGTACTGTATAACCTGGACATTTCATGTTTAAGCATTTAGAAGCATGAACATCTATTAAATTTGTGTACAGTGGGTCTGGAGCAGATTTCTCTTCCGTCCGCCCCTTTCTCCCATTATTATCTGACTTTGCGTCTCTCTATTTTTTGCTATTATGAGTCATTTTTTATAATTTCCCATGGTGCATTGCAGGTGATGGTGACTCTACCTTCAGCCACGGCTATGTGATCGTTCCCTCCATTATTCTATGAGTGCATGCCCTTTATTATTCCTGCTTTGTCAGTGCACCGGCTTCCATATAATATATGAGCATCGGGGAGTCGAGGTCGTGGGACCAAACAAATAATTGCTCTAGAGGGCGCACGAGACAGCACATTTGCGCACATTTGATTTGAGCCTGGGAAGAATATCGACATTTTTTTACTTTCCTCCTATGTGTAGCACAATGGCATTATAGTGTGGGGTGATATTATGGTATCTCCCTATAGTCTGGAGGGAAAGTGACCCTCAGGTTCCTCACCCATCTGCACTACACTAGTTTCCTTTTTAGCAAGGCCAAACCTAGACTCAGCTATGGAGTCACTCTCCTGTCCTGGCTCCGGCGCCGGGTTTTGCTTCCTTCTCCTATGGCAAGCTTACTTTGTGCTCATCTGCATCAGATTTCTGTGGTCGCCTGGCAAGCACCACTGATATCATCGCAGGCCTCGTAAGGCCGGCTCACCCGGCTGCCCTCTGCCTACACAGCTCTGCTGATCCTGTGCAATTCACACATTTGGCTATGCTGCATCCGGTGCTTCCAACTCCGCTTCCCCATCTGCCGTCCTTCATACTCTGCTGTGCCACATGCCTTCCAGAAATCCGGCTCTGCTGCATCGTCTCTTCCAGTCTGTGCTGCTCACCCTGACCCATGGCTTAAAGACTCCACTTCATCATGGAAGCCCATAAGACCTGGGCAGGCTTGGGCTTCGGCAATGGTGGGCAGCTTTCTCAGATGGCAGTTTTTGCCAGCATGGTCCCCATTTTAGTGATAATAGGCAGCATAGAGTAGGAATATTACCACAATGTTCCAGTTCATCAAAATACATTTTTTATTAACATTCCTTGGCATAAACTGCGTTATGTGTTACTGTGCGGTATTACGCTGCAGATCAAATTGAGACTTGCCGAATAAATGCAAATAAAAATAAGCGGCTGCGGTTCGAGCTTTGTAAGATTTCTCGTCTCTGGCAGGAACCTGGGATTTGTCATTGTGTCTTTGTTTGCTAAGTGACATGATGGGACAAAAGCGTAGAATAATCCAAGAACGGCTGAGATATGCAAGACTGGATATTATACGCTACACTGTGAAAACAAGACTGATTGTGGCGGAGGACGAGGCTCCGTCCCTAAACTACTCAGCAATGTATCGCTTTCTGGAGTGTTCTCGCCTCTGAGTGGGACTTACATGGAGATGAAAGGCCTCGTGTTCCTGCTTCTTAAAGTCAGGAGGTTGAAAGTGGAATTACAAGGAGCCAAGCTCAGATCACATCGGCTCCAATCTAAAAGTAACCATCAAAAGACTTCTCAGTGCTGCGCCATTATTTCCCTTCCATTATCACTGCCTTGTATGAATACGTATAAGGTACAGGTCAACTGGCGCCACAGCGCTCATCATATGCATCAAACCTCAAGGTGGAGACCAGGGGAAGGTCATGAAGATGGCACAAGATCAACATGCAGGGGTCGTTGGAACAGAGAAGGTTCAAAAATAAAATATTTTCATAGTTAAAGTTATTTCCTCTTAATTACTAAATTACAAGCCCATATGGGGAAGTCAAGAGATCAATCAACTCCACACAACAGAGGATTTCTGCGGAGCTTGTGTGACCAGTAGGATATAGGTCAATTGGCACCATGGTGCTCAGCGTCGCCCTCACACAACCCACGAATAATACTGCCCCCTATGTGCAAGAATATAGCATTATACTGCTCCTATGTATAAGAATATCACTAATATAATACTGCCCCTATGTACAAGAATATAACCACTATAATACTGCCCCTATATACAAGAATATAACTACCATAATACTGCCCCTATGTACAAGAATATAACTGCTATAATACTGCTCGTATGTACAAGAATATAACTGCTATAATACTGCTCCTATGGGCAAGAGTATAACTACTATAATACTGCTCCTATGTACAAAAATATAACTACTATAATACTGCCCCTATGTACAAGAATATAACTACTATAATACTGCCCCTATATACAAGAATATAACTACTATAATACTGCTCTTATGTACAAGAATATAACTACTATAATACTGCTCCTATGTACAAGAATATAACTACTATAATACTGCCCCTATGTACAAGAATATAACTACTATAATACTGCCCCTATGTGCAAGAATATAGCATTATACTGCTCCTATGTATAAGAATATCACTAATATAATACTGCCCCTATGTACAAGAATATAACCACTATAATACTGCCCCTATGTACAGGAATATAACTACTATAATACTGCCCCTATGTACAAGAATATAACTGCTATAATACTGCTCGTATGTACAAGAATATAACTGCTATAATACTGCTCCTATGGGCAAGAGTATAACTACTATAATACTGCTCCTATGTACAAAAATATAACTACTATAATACTGCCCCTATGTACAAGAATATAACTACTATAATACTGCCCCCTATGTACAAGAATATAACTACTATAATACTGCTCCTATGTACAAGAATATAACTACTATAATACTGCCCCTATGTACAAGAATATAACTACTATAATACTGCCCCTATGTACAAGAATATAACTACTATAATACTGCTCCTATGTACAAGAATATAACTACTATAATACTGCCCCTATGTACAAGAATATAACTACTATAATACTGCCCCTATGTGCAAGAATATAGCATTATACTGCTCCTATGTATAAGAATATCACTAATATAATACTGCCCCTATGTACAAGAATATAACCACTATAATACTGCCCCTATGTACAGGAATATAACTACTATAATACTGCCCCTATGTACAAGAATATAACTACTATAATACTGCCCCTATGTACAAGAATATAACCACTATAATACTGCCCCCTATATACAAGAATATAACTACTATAATACTGCTCCTATGTACAAGAATATAACTACTATAATACTGCCCCCTATGTACAAGAATATAATTACTATAATACTGCCCCCTATATACAAGAATATAACTACTATAATACTGCTCCTATGTACAAGAATATAACTACTATAATACTGCTCCTATGTACAAGAATATAACTACTATAATACTGCTCCTATATACAAGAATATAACTACTATAATACTGCTCCTATGTACAAGAATATAACTACTATAATACTGCTCCTATGTACAAGAATATAACTACTATAATACTGCCCCCTATGTACAAGAATATAACTACTATAATACTGTCCCCTATGTACAAGAATATAACTACTATAATACTGCTCCTATGTACAAGAATATAACTACTATAATACTGCCCCTATGTACATGAATATAACTACTATAATACTGCCCCTATGTACAAGAATATAACTACTGTAATACTGCCCCTATGTACAAGAATATAACTGCTATAATACTGCTCGTATGTACAAGAATATAACTGCTATAATACTGCTCCTATGGGCAAGAGTATAACTACTATAATACTGCTCCTATGTACAAAAATATAACTACTATAATACTGCCCCTATGTACAAGAATATAACTACTATAATACTGCCCCTATGTACAAGAATATAACTACTATAATACTGCTCCTATGTACAAGAATATAACTACTATAATACTGCCCCATGTACAAGAATATAACTACTATAATACTGCCCCTATGTGCAAGAATATAGCATTATACTGCTCCTATGTATAAGAATATCACTAATATAATACTGCCCCTATGTACAAGAATATAACCACTATAATACTGCCCCTATGTACAGGAATATAACTACTATAATACTGCCCCTATGTACAAGAATATAACTACTATAATACTGCCCCTATGTACAAGAATATAACCACTATAATACTGCCCCCTATATACAAGAATATAACTACTATAATACTGCTCCTATGTACAAGAATATAACTACTATAATACTGCCCCCTATGTACAAGAATATAATTACTATAATACTGCCCCCTATATACAAGAATATAACTACTATAATACTGCTCCTATGTACAAGAATATAACTACTATAATACTGCCCCCTATGTACAAGAATATAACTACTATAATACTGCTCCTATGTACAAGAATATAACTACTATAATACTGCTCCTATGTACAAGAATATAACTACTATAATACTGCTCCTATATACAAGAATATAACTACTATAATACTGCTCCTATGTACAAGAATATAACTACTATAATACTGCCCCCTATGTACAAGAATATAACTACTATAATACTGTCCCCTATGTACAAGAATATAACTACTATAATACTGCTCCTATGTATAAGAATATAACTACTATAATACTGCCCCTATGTACAAGAATATAACTACTATAATACTGCCCCTATGTACAAGAATATAACTACTATAATACTGCCCCTATATACAAGAATATAACTACTATAATACTGCCCCTATGTACAAGAATATAACTACTATAATACTGCCCCTATGTACAAGAATATAACTACTATAATACTGCCCCTATGTACAAGAATATAACTACTATAATACTGCTCCTATGTACAAGAATATAACTACTATAATACTGCTCCTATGTACAAGAATATAACTACTATAATACTGCTCCTATGTACAAGAATATAACTACTATAATACTGCTCCTATGTACAAGAATATAACTACTATAATACTGCCCCTATGTACAAGAATATAACTACTATAATACTGTCCTCTATGTACAAGAATATAACTACTATTATACTGCCCCCTATGTACAAGAATATAACTACTATAATACTGTCTCTATGTACAAGAATATAACTACTATAATACTGCCCCTATATACTGTACAAGAATATAACTACTATAATACTGCTCTTATGTACAAGAATATAACTACTATAATACTGCCCCTATATACTGTACAAGAATATAACTACTATAATACTGCTCCTATGTACAAGAATATAACTACTATAATACTGCTCCTATGTACAAGAATATAACTACTATAATACTGCTCCTATATACAAGAATATAACTACTATAATACTGCTCCTATGTACAAGAATATAACTACTATAATACTGCTCCTATGTACAAGAATATAACTACTATAATACTGCCCCTATGTACAAGAATATAACTACTATAATACTGCCCCTATGTACAAGAATATAACTACTATAATCAGGGGTGGATTAAGGGTAGCCAGGGCCCCGGGCTGTTCAGACACTGTGGGCCCCCCGGGTCATGTGACGGGGGTCATGTGCCATACCCGAGCCAGATTATTCCAGAAAAATGGCCGGGCCCTACTCTACTGTAACCTATTAAATATTTGTTAAAATCTGCAATACAATTTAGGTATATTTTGACCAATAATATCACATACAAGGAACAAATACCACCGCACCATGTCAAGACCACATATTACCATTTGGTGACCAAATAGCACATACAAGGGACAAATACCACACCACCATTTCCAGACCACATATTACCACCACATAGTGACTGAATACTACAATACTGATCAGTAATAAAAAAGAAAACAAAAAACAAACACAATACTATAACACTATAAGTGCCAGTATTCACAGGAGATCTGTACTTAGTATGCAGTGTCTGTGTAGAGGTAATACAGAGATCACTGGTGGTATTATACACAGGACCTCTGTATATAATGTATATGGAATACAGTGATCACTGGTGACATTATACACAGGAGCTCTGTATATAGTATACAGTGTATAGTGTCAGTGTATAGGTAACACTGACTCACCAGTGACGTCTCTAGGTGAAGTCCTTCATCTTTCATCCAGCAAAGACCGCCATCATTTTTTCTAGCCAGGACTCGTTTCTGCAGGAAATAACACAGTTATCTCGAGCTCCGCTTGCAGAACACATTACTTAATTTTTCACAACTTCTACATTACAACACGAAGAAAAAAAGGCGATATAGTGTCACTCTGCACAGTAACAGGACCGCACCCCAATTAAAACAGTATACTAAAAAAATAAAATAAATACATCACTGCAGTAATAATATCCCTTAATTAGCCCCTATGGTAATAATATTATCCCCCACCCTGGCCCCGTGTGTCTCATTCCTGGCTCCAGCCATATGTTCTCCCATCCTGCACTCATGACTATCCATTCTACACCATATGATCTCCCCATCCTGCCCCATCTGTCTCCATCGTATCCATCCTGCTCCATGATCCAATCCTGCCCCGTGTCTCCAATCATGCCACGTGTCTACATTCTGCCCATGCCTCCAGTCCTGCCCCCAGTGTGTCCAGCAATCTGCCCCAGTGTGTCCAGCATATTGCTCCAGTGTGTCCAGCATTGCCCCCAGACAGTGTGTCCAGCAATCTGTCCCAGTGTCTCCAGTATTGCCCCCAGTGTGTCCAGCAATCTGCCACAGTATGTCCAGCATTGCCCCCAGACAGCGTCCAGCAATCTGCCCCAGTGTATCCAGCATATTACCCCCAGTGTGTCCAGCATATTACCCCCAGTGTGTCCAGCATATTACCCCCAGTGTGTCCAGCATATTACCCCCAGTGTGTCCAGCATATTACCCCCAGTGTGTCCAGCATATTACCCCCAGTGTGTCCAGCATATTACCCCCAGTGTGTCCAGCATATTACCCCCAGTGTGTCCAGCATATTACCCCCAGTGTATCCAGCAATCTGCCCCAGTGTGTCCAGCATATTACCCCCAGTGTGTCCAGCAATCTGCCCCAGTATGTCCAGCATATTGCCCCAGTGTGTCCAGCATTGCCCCCAGACAGTGTGTCCAGCAATCTGCCCCAGTGTGTCCAGCAATCTGCCCCAGTGTGTCCAGCAATCTGTCCCAGTGTCTGACTCCAGCATATTGCCCCCAGTGTGTCCAGCAATGTGCCCCAGTGTCCAGCATTGCCCCCAGTGTCCAGCAATCTGCCCCAGTGTGTCCAGCAATCTGCCCCAGTGTGTCCAGCATATTACCCCCAGTGTGTCCAGCATATTACCCCCAGTGTGTCCAGCATATTACCCCCAGTGTGTCCAGCATATTACCCCCAGTGTGTCCAGCAATCTGCCACAGTATGTCCAGCATATTACCCCCGTGTGTTCAGCATATTACCCCCAGTGTGTCCAGCATATTACCCCCAGTGTGTCCAGCATATTACCCCCAGTGTGTCCAGCATATTGCCCCCAGTGTGTCCAGCATATTGCCCCAGTGTGTCCAGCATTGCCCCCAGAAAGTGTGTCCAGCAATCTGCCCCAGTGTCTCCAGTATTGCCCCCAGTGTGTCCTCCAGCAATCTGCACCAGTGTCTCCAGTATTGCCCCCAGTGTGTCCTCCAGCATTGCCCCAGTGTGTCCTCTAGCATTGCCCCAGTGTGTCCTCCAGCATTGCCCCCCAGTGTGTCCACCGTAACCGTTAGCTTATCAAAAAAACACAAAAAAAACAAAACAGTCTCCTCACCTGTCCGCGCTCCAGGCGGCGAGCTCCTTCCAGCAGCGCACACTCGCCGGCGACTGACAATGACGTCAGACGCCGGCGACGTGTGCGCTGCGGCCGACATCAGCTGCCAGCCTCCAATTGGCTGGCGGCCGTTGTTGTTAACTATTGATGTGCGGGCGCGCGCCCGCACATCAATAGGAAACCGCCGCAGCGCCGGAAGGGGCCCGGTGAGCAGAGGAGAAGGGGCCCAATGCGGGCCCCCTCTCTCTGCCCACCGGATCCGGGGGCACACAAATGCCGGCCCGGCGGTGGGCATTCAATCACAGACGATTAGTGGAGGGTCAATCTGTGCGGCAGCCCAGGGCCCCCCCAGACCACTGGGCCCTGGGCTACCGCCCATATTGACCGTCTGATAATCCGCCCCTGACTATAATACTGCCCCCTATATACAAGAATATAACTACTATAATACTGCCCCTATGTACAAAGAATATAACTACTATAATACTGCCCCTATGTACAAGAATATAACTACTATATTACTGCCCCCTATGTACAAGAATATAACTACTATAATAGTGCTCCTATGTACAAGAATATAACTACTATAATATTGCTTCCTATATACAAGAATACAACTACTATAATACTGCCCATATGTACAAAGAATATAACTGCTATAATACTGCCCCTATGTACAAGAATATAACTACTATAATACTGCTCCTATGTACAAGAATATAACTACTATAATACTGCTCCTATGTACAAGAATCTAACTACTATAATACTGCTCCCTATATACAAGAATACAACTACTATAATACTGCCCATATGTACAAAGAATATAACTGCTATAATACTGCCCCTATGTACAAGAATATAACTGCTATAATACTGCCTCTATGTACGAGAATATAACTACTATAATACTGCCCCTATATACAAGAATATAACTACTATAATACTGCCCCTATGTACAAGAATATAACTACTATAATACTGTCTCTATGTACAAGAATATAACTACTATAATACTGCTCCTATGTACCAGAATATAACTACTATAATACTGCTCCTATGTACCAGAATATAACTACTATAATACTGCTCCCTATATACAAGAATACAACTACTATAATACTGCCCATATGTACAAAGAATATAACTGCTATAATACTGCCCCTATGTACAAGAATATAACTGCTATAATACTGCCTCTATGTACGAGAATATAACTACTATAATACTGCCCCTATATACAAGAATATAACTACTATAATACTGCCCCTATGTACAAGAATATAACTACTATAATACTGTCTCTATGTACAAGAATATAACTACTATAATACTGCTCCTATGTACCAGAATATAACTACTATAATACTGCTCCTATGTACCAGAATATAACTACTATAATACTGTCCCTATGTACAAGAATATAACTACTATAATACTGCTCCTATGTACAAGAATATAACTACTATAATACTGCCCCAATATACAAGAATATAACTACTATAATACTGCCCTATGTACAAGAATATAACTACTATAATACTGCCCCCTGTGTACAAGAATATAACTACTATAATACTGCCCCTATATACAAGAATATAACTACTATAATACTGCCCTGTGTACAAGAATATAACTACTATAATACTGCCCCCTGTGTACAAGAATATAACTACTATAATACTGCCCCTATATACAAGAATATAACTGCTATAATACTGCCCCCTGTGTACAAGAATATAACTACTATAATACTGCCCCTATATACAAGAATATAACTACTATAATACTGCCCCTATGTACAAGAATATAACTACTATAATACTGCCCCCTATGTACAAGAATATAACTACTATAATACTGCTCCTATGTACAAGAATATAACTACTATAATACTGCTCCTATATACAAGAATATAACTACTATAATACTGCCCCCTGTGTATAAGAATATAACTACTATAATACTGCCCCTATATACAAGAATATAACTACTATAATACTGCCCCTATGTACAAGAATATAACTACTATAATACTGCCCCCTATGTACAAGAATATAACTACTATAATACTGCTCCTATGTACAAGAATATATCTACTATAATACTGCCCCCTATGTACAAGAATATAACTACTATAATACTGCCCCTATGTACAAGAATATAACTACTATAATACTGCCCGCTATCTACAAGAATATAACTACTATAATACTGCTCCTATGTACAAGAATATAACTACTATAATACTGCTCCTATGTACAAGAATATAACTACTATAATACTGCTCCTATGTACAAGAATATAACTACTATAATACTGCTCCTATGTACAAGACTATAACTACTATAATACTGCTCCTATGTACAAGAATATAACTACTATAATACTGCCCCCTGTGTACAAGAATATAACTACTATAATACTGCTCCTATGTACAAGAATATAACTACTATAATACTGCTCCTTTGCACCATAATATAGCTACATGCAGTTGTTCTGGATAACAACCATCCCACTATCTGGAGGGTGTAATATTGGGGCAGTATTATGGTGGAGTTTTCCTTTATTACGGACGTTCTCGCGTGCTAATAATGTGGTGCTGCACTCTGCGCCTCTCGCCCTTGTTGCGGGTTGAGCGGTTTCTCGGGTGTAATACGAGTTGATTGTTTGGCGACACTTTCTGTTAGTGAATGATTTCTTCGCCTTGGGCTGGCGGCTCAGTGACGAGGAGGCAGCGTTGCCCTTCTTTCGGTGGTCTCTGATGAGGAGCCTGTTAGCATGCAGGAAGCTTGGTCCTTACATAAATGTCCCACATCATTCAATAGTCACTTTCTGATCTTCTGTTTCCAAGAGAATTATTTATGGGAAGTGAATGAAATATTCATCGCGGTGTCCCAAGCCTGTGATTCCCACTATAGAGGCGCCGAGCGCAGATTTTGCAGGTCTCAGTATATGGATTTAGGTCATAAAGCAGCGAGAATTGTGTGTTTTGTGAGAACCTTTAGCACATTTGGCGTCGCTGGGAGGGCCGGGGGGCCGCGGACGACCTACTGCTGCATAGAGGGCAAACTTTACACTCATTGCACAGGCTGACCTAGCTGCAGGCAATTAAAGGGGCATTGTACATTGGCCCCAAGTTTATATGGACCCCCTATACCCTCCCTTGGGGTCTGTGCACCCGAAGGACAGTGCATATATAAAAGCGGGCGCCTTTTGGGTGATGGGCGCCATCACACTCCAGACCACCCAGGCAGGAGCGTCTGTGCCCAACACCCTCTTTATAGAAAGTTTAACTTCTGAGACTTGTTACAATATTAACCCAGAACGGCCCCCTAACTCCAGGGGCCACAAGCAGGGCCGCCATCAGGGCATTACTGCCCTGACTGGCGTATGGGGCCCATTGGGCAGAGGGGGCCCGCATCGTGCCCCGTCTCATCTGCTCACCGGGCCCCTACCGGCAGGCTCAACCGGGCCCTTAGCGGCGCTGCGGCAGCAAAGCTATTGATGTGACTCTGGGTCATGTTTTGCTTTTCACCCAGGGCCCCATTCTCTATAAAACATGTCCAACTTATTAGCAAACTTCCCGGATAAGTCAGAGCTTTCTGCTTTTATATGAAATATTCTTACAGCAAGCAGAGGCTTTGAAATTGAAACCGTTGGATCCGATTCTTCTATCTTTGTTTCCCATCCATATTTATTGTAATTACAATAAAATGGGGCACACAAACCTCGAAAAACCCAGCAAGGTTTTTTCCGGAGCCTCCGAATAATAAGCCGCAGACGTTCTGCTTTTTTGCAGCCACCGTGTGACATCTGAACCTCCTAATACAGACACCTTCTGGTGATAAAGCTCCCGGCCTCCTTCATCCTTCAGCTTCTGCACAGCAATTTACAGACTAAATGCGATCTTAATATGGGCCAGGAATTCCGCTTGATGTTTCCGCGTCTCCAGCACAATGTTCCAGATAATTGGCCTCTGTGTAATGCAGCAGACACGACAAGAGTCGCAGCCTCTGCGCAGGGAGCTCGATCCTCGGATCGTGGTGAATAATGCATCGCCAACACGAATTCTTACTCGTAGGTAAAAGGATGTCACCGGCAGGGAACGGGTCAGTCCAGAGCATGATGGGGGTGATGGTCCCACTTCTTGTACCTGTCAGATGTCAGGATGAATCAGGGATCAGACACCAACAATAGAGGGATAATAGGATCCACAGCAGCACAGATGATTTAAGGAGATGCTATAATGGGGTCTTCAGCAGCACAGATGATTTCAGGGATGATATAATGAGGTCTTCAGCAGCAAAGATTATTTGAGATGAGGATATGCTGAACTTGGTGCTAGGAGCATCATCCTCAGCAGCACAGAGTATTTCAAAAGGTGACTGTGCTGATCTTTTAAGTTACAGGTTAAATGAGCGATAGAGTGAAACCGAGGTGGATTATCAGCAGCACAGAGCATTTTAAGAGAGGACTATGCAGATTTTGTACTCTGCAGACTGAGGACCAGGGTTCTCAGGAGCACAGGGTATTTCAGGAGGTGAGTGTGCTGGTCTTGTAGGATAAGGCCTGAGAGTTACTGAGTGAATGGAACAGGGTTCTCAGGAGCACATGGTATTTCAGGAGGTGAGTGTGCTGGTCTTGTAGGATAAGGCCTGAGAGTTACTGAGTGAATGGAACAGGGTTCTCAGGAGCACAGAGTATTTCAGGAGGTGAGTGTGCTGGTCTTGTGAGATAAGGCCTGAGAGTTACTGAGTGAAAAGAGCAGGGTTCTCAGGAGCACAGAGTATTTCAGGAGGTGAGTGTGCTGGTCTTGTGAGATAAGGTCTGAGAGTTACTGAGTGAATGGAGCAGGGTTCTCAGGAGCACAGAGTATTTCAGGAGGTGAGTGTGCTGGTCTTGTAGGATAAGGCCTGAGAGTTACTGAGTGAATGGAACAGGGTTCTCAGGAGCACATGGTATTTCAGGAGGTGAGTGTGCTGGTCTTGTAGGATAAGGCCTGAGAGTTACTGAGTGAATGGAACAGGGTTCTCAGGAGCACAGAGTATTTCAGGAGGTGAGTGTGCTGGTCTTGTGAGATAAGGCCTGAGAGTTACTGAGTGAAAAGAGCAGGGTTCTCAGGAGCACAGAGTATTTCAGGAGGTGAGTGTGCTGGTCTTGTGAGATAAGGTCTGAGAGTTACTGAGTGAATGGAGCAGGGTTCTCAGGAGCACAGAGTATTTCAGGAGGTGAGTGTGCTGGTCTTGCAGGATAAGGGCTGAGAGTTACTGAGTGAAAGGAGCAGGGTTCTCAGGAGCACAGAGTATTTCAGGAGGTGAGTCTGCTGGTCTTGTGAGATAAGGTCTGAGAGTTACTGAGTGAATGTAGCAGGGTTCTAAGGAGCGCAGAGTATTTCAGGAGGTGAGTGTACTGGTCCTGTAGGATAAGCCTGAGAGTTACTGAGTGAATGGAGCAGGGTTTTCAGGAGCACAGAGTATTTCAGGAGGTGAGTGTGCTGGTCTTGTAGGATAAGGCCTGACCAAGGGTGGACATATCATTGGTGCAACCTGTGCAGTCGCACAGGGGCCCAAGAGGTGAGGGGGCCCATTTATACCTCCAAAGCAGGTGTAATTTTGCATTTTCAGGAGCTCTTGGGCTGCAAAGGGCCCATGTATTGTTCTTGCACAGGGGCCCTTTTCTGTCTGTGTCCGCCAGTGGGCCTGACAGTTACTGAGTGAAAAGAGCAGGGTTCTCAGGAGCACAAAGTATTTCAGGAGGTGAGTGTGCTGGTCCTGTAGGATAAGGCCAGAGAGTTACTGAGTGAATGGAGCAGGGTTCTCAGGAGCACAAAGTATTTCAGGTGGTGAGTGTGCTGGTCTTGTAGGATAAGGCATGAGAGTTACTGAGTGAATGGAGCATGGTTTTCAGGAGCACAGAGTATTTCAGAGATGATTGTGCGCCGCCGTCCTGACCTGCGCTGTGTTCATTATAATACCTGAAGCTATAAAATGCACCAGAAATCTCCGATCCCTGCGTCCTGACCTTTTCATAAAGACACTAAGATAATGGACATTTTGGAATCCCGGCCCTGAGACTGTATTGATATAGAGCCGAGCTAAACCATCAGCATCAGCCATCTCTGCAGCACCGGATAGTGATACAATGTATCAGTCTGGCGTCCAGGATTGTCCGCACCGGATACATTGGTAACAACGCTCAGCTCTCTGCTGTGTTCTGGAGCGCAGCCCAGGGGGGACGGGGGTGGTTTCAAGGTCATTAGAGGCATAAAAATGCTGCCCCCCGGCCTCTAGCCCTAGGCAATCTTTACTGAGCGGCTGGCAAGTGCGTTTTGTGGCATAAATTATGATCAATTTCCCAGGACTGGCTTAAAACATTTTTGCTCAACTCCATGTTGAGCAAAAATTTGGGATATTTTGAACAGTTATTTGTCAGAAAACAAAGCAATAATCTGGTCGACAAATTGGGGCCTAAATCTTCATGTATTGTTTGTAACGTTTAAAAGGAGTTAGGGTTAGGGCTAAGGTAGGTATTGTGCTAGTTTCACAACTAGGCTTAGGGATAATGCTTGGGATAGGTTAGAGTTAGGACTAAGGTTAGGATTAGGGTCACCACTAGGGTTAGGTATAATGCTACAGTTAAGACTTGTAGTGTTAGGGTTAGGACCAGGGTAAGAGATTTGGTTATGGTTAGGGATTGGGCTAAGGTTAGGACTAAGACATGAGGGATTGGGTTAGGGATTGGGCTGAGGTTAGGACTAAGGCATGAGGGATTGGGTTAGGGATTGGGCTGAGGTTAGGACTAAGGCATGAGAGATTGTGTTTCAGTTAGGGATTAGGGTTAGGGATTGAGCTAATGTTAGGACTAAGGCATGAAGGATTGTGTTAGGGCTAGGGATTGGGCTAAGGTTAGGACTAAGGCATGAGGGATTGGGTTAGGGTTAGGGATTGGGCTAAGGTTAGGACTAAGGCATGAGGGACTGGGTTAAGGATTAGGGTTAGGGATTGGGCTAAGGTTAGGACTAAGGCATGAAGGACTGTGTTAGGGTTAAGGGATTGAGCTACAATAAGGACTAAGGCATGAGGAATTGGGTTAGGGATCGGGCTAAGGTTAGGACTAAAGCAAGAGCGATTGGGTTAGGGATTAGGGTTAATGATTGGGCTAAGGTTAGGTCTAAGGCATGAGGGATTGGTTAGGGTTAGGGATTGAGCTAAGGTTAGGACTAAGGCATGAGGGATTGGTTAGGGTTAGGGATTGAGCTAAGGTTAGGACTGAGGCATGAGAAATTGGGTTAGGGATTAGGGTTAGGGATTGGTCTAAGGTTAGGACTAGGGCATGACGGATTGGGTTAGGGTTAGGATTACAGTTACAACTTGAGTTAGATGTAATGCTAGGATTAAGACTAATGTTAGTTAGGACTAGTTTTAGGGATTTAGTTATGGTTGGGCATTGAGCTACGGTTAGGACTAAGGTTAAGGATAGAAATAGTATTAGGGATTGGGTGAGGATTACGGTTACGACTAGGGTTAGGGATAGAGATATGGTTAGGTTTAGAGCTGGGTTAATAAAATAAACAAGACAAAGTTGCAGTCTGTAGTGCTATAACATATAGATATGTAATATATGAAATATGAATAGCATTACTGCTCTAGATAATAAGAAAACATGGAGATACTTAGCGCATCATTTGGCCAATTCATGCATGCCCAGCGACAAGGCGATCTCTGGTTTTCTGATTTGGAAGTGCCAGTCAGTCTTTTGTTATTTATAGATTAATAAAATAATTACAAATGTAATTTAAAAAAGTACAACAATGTATAACTTTTTATTTGTTTTATTTGATTTAATCTTTCAGCAAAAAAAACAAAACTAACTAGAGGGTGAAAGGGGCAACCTCTAGTTATACCATGGCACGTGCTTGTGGGATAAGGGGGTCAATGCTGGAGCGGTGGAAGAGACTCAGGGAGGGCTAATGGTCCATGGGTTAGGGGGCACCGAATACCGCCCGAGCTTCTGGAAACCCACCTGACACCACTGGATTTATTAGATCTGTTTTCTGCAAGCAGAGATCTTGAAGATGATAAGGAATTGAAATAGAAAATCTATCAGAAAGTTGCCGGAGTTTTCACGTTTTTCGCCCATACTCCGGGGTCGGATGGCACTGAGCTGGATGTGCAGACCCCCCGAGCAGACCCCTGGCGTCCCCCTATCATTCAGGAACAGGACATTATTTTCCTGCTCCGGGTCTTACAGAGCCTGTTATAATGTATAGATATTATATGCAGCCGCTTCTGATTATCGGTCCATCAGGGAACATTAGATACTATGAAGCCTATTAATTATAATATTCTAATGGAGCGGCGGATGAGCCTTCCAGGGCGAGTACACAATGGTTTGTAGAGAACCAGAGGAAACATAAGAGCCAAGGGCAAGCTGCAGTCAAGGACGTAATCATTCAGATCTGTAATAAAACGTCTGACGATGGAGGATGGAAGCGTTCGATAATAATGAGTGGGGACAGAGCGTTCATATCCGGCTCCAGCGCAGAATAATGGGGCACTGGGATAACGACGTACCACTGAGGTCCTACTAACCCACAGCTAAGGTGGTGTCCAGGATCAGACCTGGGTCAGGACCTCGGTAGATTCTTTTGTCGTCCAGCCCAATATTAAAGCCTGCAATACTTAGCTATTTTAGTCACCGTATTTGGGGTCCTGGACGGTGACCATGATGTGAGACCACCATGACAGTGTCACATCTCCTCCGTGACCTGCTCATGCACTTGTCACATTCATTCTACTAGGGGCGCCGGTGATGGGGAGGATGTCAGGAACACAAGCACTGGCACACTCTGTCCAGTCACTGACTAGGGTGGCTGGGACCTGTAGTACCGTCCGGTCTGGCAGCATGGGTGTGTGCTGTCAGCTGGATTAATCAGCTCCCTACCTTCGCCCATTGGACAGCACCACACCCTATTTGAACTCCCTGCTGGAGGCTGCCAGTTATGGTTCTGCTTTCCTGGTCACAGACCCTGAATATCGCTCGTGTTTTCTAGTTGATCCCCCCTCTTTGACCTCAGCACGTTTACTGACCATCCACTGGCCTGACTTGTCTACTGGTTCTGACCTGGTTGACTCCTGCCGGCCTGCACTACAAACCGCAGCAGTCGGCCCCATAGATCAACTCAGCGTTCGCTGTGTAAGGCCGGTTTCACACGTCAGTGGCTCCGGTACATAAGGTGACAGTTTCCTCACGTACCGGAGACACTGACTCACATAGACATATTAAAATCAATGTGTCTCTGCACTTGTCAGAGTGTTTTCATGGACCGTGTGTCCATTTGAAAAACACGGAGACATGTCAGTGTTTGTGGGAGCGCACGGATTATACGGACCCATTAAAGTCAATGGGTCCATGTAAAACATGTACCGCACACGGATGCTGTCCGTGTGCAGTCCGTGTGCCGTGCAGGAGACAGCGCTACTGTAAGCGCTGTCCCCCCCACGTGTGGTGCTGAAGCCGCCATCCATATCTTCTCTCCAGCAGCGTTTGCTGGAAAGAAGGAATGAATAATTTTTTTTTTAATTAAAATAAAGTTGCCGGTAATCTGCCCCCTCCCACCCCCTGTGCGCCCCCCGCTGGCATTAAAATACTTACCCAGCTCCCTCGGCGCTTACATCCTCTCAGTGTCGCTGCTTGTCTTGTATGAGTGGTCACGTGGTGCCGCACATTACAGTGATGAATATGCGGCTCCACCTCCCATAGGGGTGGAGCCGCATATTCATTACTGTAATAAGCGGCACCACGTGACCGCTCATACAGGAACAGCTGCGACGCTGAGAGGAAGCGCTGAGAGAGATGGGTAAGTATTTTAATGCCAGCGGGGGGGCGCACAGGGGGTGGGAGGGGGCAGATTAACGGCAACTTTATTTTAAAAACAAAAATAAATTAAAAAAAAAAGATTATTCATTCCTTCTTTCCAGCGAATGCTGCTGGGAAGAAGGGATGAATATCGGCTTCAGCACCGCACGCAGGGGACAGCGCTTAAATCTAGCGCTGTCTCCTGCACGGTCCGTGTGGTCCTCAATCGGCACACGGGCGGCACACGGCTGCCGCACGTGTGCCACACTGATGTTTAACGTAAGCACACAGACACGGATAATTCCGGTACCGATTTTTCCGGTACCGGAATTATCTGGACGTGTGAGACTGTCCTAAGACCAGATCTTTTTACAAGGGTTCACGTGTGAAGATTAGTTCGTTGCTTAGGTTCTCAGCCACCACTGCAGTGTTTGAGGTGGCCGGTCTCCTAGACAAGGAGCGTTTCCGGTCTATTCACTATGGAGGTTGTTGTGAGTGCTGCTCTGAAGCTCTGAATACAACCATTCTCATTATCCCTGCACTCCTCTGGTGCCGTTCTGGGGCGGTTTTTTAACACCTGTGGAACAGTCACAAAAAAAATTACCAACTAGACAAAAATTGTCCCAATGTTTGTAACAGAGTCCCAAGGACTAATCACAGGAACCTACAATAATGGCGGAAGCCGATGACGACCCATTGGTGGCTGATGAACGAGGGGGCGCTGTCTGTGGGATTTACCACTGCCTCCGTTTTGCTTCCATTGTCTTTTCCTAATGGCGGGGGCTCATCCATTGATGACGCCGTCAGTTGGATCTGAATAGATCAGTTTACGCCGTGGCAGCAGATTCCACAGTCCTTGAAGACTGCGCCGGGCGCCGTTCACTGATGACGGATTCTAGAATGGCGCGAGAGGTGGGAGGAAAGTGTCTAGGAGAATGTTCTGCTCTCGTTCTATGATGCCTTAGAATTCATTGTATCTTCTATTCCCCAGGATTCTGCACATCGACTATAAAGCATCTTGTTCCTAAGCAACGAGAGAAGAGAAGACAGAGAAGTGGAAGACGATTCCACAAATCGCCGGACGGTTCTCCGCCTGCTGCCAGTTCTATCGGGAGGACGATCATCCATCCTGTCTCTTCCATTCATTCCTTTATTTAAATGAGTCCTCGCCCGTTATCTCATGAAGGAGGGGAAGGCGAAGCTGTCGACGAACTCTCACCCTATCAAGCTGAGCAGCACAGAGTATTTCAGTAAAAGCGTGTAATGATCTCATAGGAACACTGGAAGGATCAGGATTCCCAGCAGCACAGAGTATTTCAGTAAAAGAGTGTAATGATCTCATAGGAACACTGGAAGGAGCAGGATTCCCAGCAGCACAGAGTATTTCAGTAAAAGAGTGTAATGATCTCATAGGAACACTGGAAGGAGCAGGATTCACAGCAGCACAGAGTATTTCAGGAAAAGAGTGTAATGATCTCATAGTAACACTGGAAAGAGCAGGGTTCCCAGCAGCACAGAGTATTTCAGTAAAAGAGTGTAATGATCTCATAGGACCACTGGAAGGAGCAGGGTTCCCAGCAGCACAGAGTATTTCAGTAAAGAGTGTAATGATCTCATAGGAACACTGGAAGGAGCAGGGTTCCCAGCAGCACAGAGTATTTCAGTAAAAGTGTGTAATGATCTCATAGGACCACTGGAAGGAGCAGGGTTCCCAGCAGCACAGAGTATTTCAGTAAAGAGTGTAATGATCTCATAGGAACACTAGAAGGAGCAGGGTTCCCAGCAGTACAGAGTATTTCAGTAAAAGTGTGTAATGATCTCATAGGACCACTGGAAGGAGCAGGGTTCCCAGCAGCACAGAGTATTTCAGTAAAAGAGTGTAATGATCTCATAGGACCACTGGAAGGAGCAGGGTTCCCAGCAGTACAGAGTATTTCAGTAAAGAGTGTAATGATCTCATAGGACCACTAGAAGGAGCAGGGTTCCCAGTAGCACAGAGTATTTCAGAAGAAGATAATGATCTTGTAGGAGAGCACAGACTAATGCCGGGTTCACTTGAGCTTATTTCATGGTCCGCATGCGGACTACAATGCCCAGATTGACCGTGGGTTGTCCATTTACAGCCTTATAGACACATATAATGCTGTAAATTCAGGAGGGGAGACCCCGCCACCAGACCGGGCATAGTTGTCCATATACAGACTGTGAGATACGGTACATTTCCGTGAACCTGGCTTAATAGATACACAGTGGAGAGAACAGGGTTCCCAGCAGCACAAAGTATTTCAGGACAAGAATGTGCAGACCCTGTGAAAGTGAGTAAAGAAAAGGGATTAACAGCTTTTGGAAATACTTCTACACAATTTCTACCTCTCACAGCTGAGGGTTTGTTACAGTTTTTTACAGCTTAGGGAATGTGCACACATTGCAGATTTCCTGCGGATCCGCATCGTTTTTTTCCGCGCAGAAACGCTGCAGATCCACAAGTGATTTATAGTACAATGTAAATCAATGGGAAAAAAATGTCAATTATTTTTGCAGATCTGCTGCATTTCTGCACCCATTCCATAATAGAAATCCGCAGGGGTAAAAAATGCACAAAATGTGAATGGAGCGCAGCTTTGTTGACTTGTGGTGCTGCGCCCCCTGGTGGCATAAACTGATATGAACTGTAACGTGGGAATTTTTCTGAATATTTTCTCACGCTCGAGTTCATATGAGTTTATCCCACCAGGGGGCGCAGCACCGCAAGTCAACCAAGCTGCATTCCATTCATTCCCCAGTTTTTACAGCCAGGGGCGACAGCTGCACTAGCATTGCTCTTGGCTGTAAATGTATTTAACTCCTTCAGATGGATTTACATCGTGGGACATGACTGTACGGCGGACAGGTATGGGATATTGTTGCTTTTTTATTTTACTTTTTTTTTCAGAAGATCGAGGGTCGTCAGTTGGATTGAGAGTACGATAAAGATATTAAAACCCCATGTGTGTATTTATTTCATTAACGTACTTTTTTCCATATTGTGTGTGTATTAATATTAACCCTTTACTACTATTGGATTAATAATGGACAGGTGTCATAATTGACGCCTCTCCATTATTAATTTGGCTTAATGTCACCTTACAATAGCAAGGTGACATTAACCCTTCATTACCCCATATCCCACCGCTACAGGGGAGTGGGAAGAGAGTGGCCAAGTGCCAGAATAGGCGCATCTTCCAGATGTGCCTTTTCTGGGGTTGCTGGGGGCAGATGTTTTTAGCCGGGGGGGGGGGGGGGGAGGGGGCAATAACCGTGGACCCTCTCCAGGCTATTAATATCTGCCCTCAGTCACTGGCTTTACCATTCTGGCGGAGAAAATTGCGCGGGAGCCCACGCCAGTTTTTTCCGTGATTTAACCCTTTAATTTAACACCTAGAGCTCCCAATAGCTGCAATGCGTAGTTTTTGCGCCTCTCATACGTCCGTATTTCTCTCTAGCATGACGCTGGCCTTACTTTGTAACAAACTTCTCAGGAGTCAGGACAGATGAGAGATTTCTGCTGGTGATGTGTTTGGCTCCCAGAGGATTATCTACACTGGAGACAACTGAAACAAACCCTCAGCTGTGAGATATTTTACTCCAGTGCAGATAATGAATTGAAATACAAAATCTGTTGCAGAACTTTCCATTATTCGTGGACATAAATCCCTTCAGATAGAAGTGACAGGAGATGAAATGACAGATCGGAGGAGACCACCCCGCTCCCTCCCTGCAGGAGATAGCCATACTGTACATCCCCTCCCCCGCTCGCTACCATTACAGGTGGACGGGCTCCGTGGAAACCGTTTACTCTTTCGTCCGTATAGATTTGCGCGGAACATTTTCTTCATTATTTCAAAGTTTGTAAGAAATTAAGCCGGACCCCAGAGATTAATTTAGAAGCAACTTTCCAAAAGCTCTGCCTGCACTTCTCAGTTTAATTAACTCGTTTCCTATCAGGGCTGTTACTTTTTAATTAAATGGAGGAAGTGGCTGTTTTTCATGTCAGACGATCGGCTGTCAATTGTGAGAGAAATTCAGTCCAAAGAAATAAGCGGAAAAATGGGAGATGATCAGACGCCGGGCTCCTCTGCATCAACTCCTAGGCTGAGGAGGGAACATATAGAGGCCTGGAGGCATGGGGTGCCATCATCAGCAGAATGCAGACTGCCACACATTGCTACCTGTAATCTGCTGAATCAGCCAGGAAATGGGATTTGCTTGTTTGCTGTGCCAGGAGCAGAATGCAGGCTGCCATAAACAGGGAATGAGGGTCTGCGGAGCATTGGCATGATTTGTCACCCCCTTTGTTTGTTTTTTTTGTGAGAGATCTGATCATCATATTTCCGGTCATTTTCATGCAAAGTTCTTCATTCATTGCATTTCACTATTGATGGCAGCCTGCATTCTGCGTCTGGCACGGCATCTGATCTCTCAGTTGTCTCCTTTTTTGTTTTAACTGTTCTTTCAGGCAGCAGCAAGGAAAAAAAAAATACCCAACAGTTTACGTTCTCCACCAGAAGCAGAATATAGGCTGCTGCTAATCGCTTCCTTTATGTTACTGACGGTTTTGCAAGAGGATCAGCCAGGAAATGTGATTCGTTTGTGTCTGCTGTTCCAGATGCAGAATGTAGGCTGCCGGAACAGTTACCGCGGGTTTTAGAGAACATTATTTTGAAATGTAAAGATCTGATTATCATGTTCCCAGCAATGTTGCTGCAAAAATTATCCATAAAATAAACTTTGCTGTCTATGGCAGCCTGTATTCTGCAAGCGGCGCAGAGATAAGCTGTTGGGTATGTGATCTCTCAGTTCTTGTCCCTTTTGCTTTTAGCAGCTCTCTTAGACGGCAGCAAGGAAATGAAAACCCAACAGTTTATGTTCTGTATCATCAGCGGAATACAGACTGCTACAAACTACTGTCTATATATTCTACTTAATGTTTAGTATGGTGTCTGCAAGGAATTTTTTCACTGCTGTCTAAATGATTTTGGTCAGTAGCAAGGAAACAATCAAATTTGTACCTGCTAACACCATCAGCAGAATACAGGCTGCCGCAAGCGTGAACTGTATTCTGCCAATCTTTCGTCAGTCACTAGTTCCTTAACTTGAATGATTATTTGATTGTTTAGAGAAAGGCATTGTTGGAAAAATCAGATTCCTTAGCGCTTGAGACTTCTGTTCCACTTGCAGAATGCAGACTGCTATAAACAGTATGTTATGTTCTTCTGAATATTTTTATTGAAAACCATATGGAAACTTGCTGCGTGAAATATGTCATAACATAACTCTGAAGCAGGAGACGAGTCAAACAATAATGATCTTGTGAACGCTACAGCAAAGGCAGAATACAGGCTGCCACAAACACACAAACATATTCAGCCAAAGGGTTATTGTTGTCGAACAACTTTTGGATTGTGCATAAAATGGCAATAGAGTAAAGGGCTTATAGCTGGAGTCTGCGGTGCAAAGAGCGGAATACAGACTGCCATAAATACAGTAATATCATGCATTCAATCCCACTTAACAAAAAACCAGAGCAATCCCTTAATAAAGGAGTCTTAGGGAATTGCTATCTAAGCAATTATCTGCTACCTGGCTTTACTGTATTCTCTTTTAATGCACATATTCTGATTCAGCTTCATCTGACATCTCCTGCTGTGACATTTTTTTTTATGGCGGTTGTCAGGTATGATAAAGATTTTAATGAGCATTGTGTTAAAATGATTGATATCGCCGGGAGACGCGGATTCCGATCAGTAACAGGTGAAATAACGTAAAGCCGGGTTCTTTATTGGCTCATTTACTGTAATGCGGTGAGAAGTGTCTGTCGTCTGCCGCATTTCGCAGCTCACTCCTCTAATACGGCCCAATTACCGCCATTTTGTACACACCGCAGCGCACTCCACCACCTGCGGAATGAGCACCATTTCTGCAGCATTATTTTAAAAGGATTCTTTTTTTTTTTCTTTTTACCCAAATGATGCGTCTTTTGGCAGAAGTGCATTTTATAAACCCAAAGATTCTTCAAGTGGAAACCATCAGCAGAGGAAGCCGGCGCTCTATCCGGGGGGTGCGAGGGTGTATACTGTACCGTCCGTGCAACCCCCAGGGGTCTCTCCCAGAAGGGAGACCCTTTCTGACTTGGACCATATTTCCCCTTCCTGGACTTTCCTATGGGCTCCAACACTGCAATATCCAAATTATACAGTATCAAATAGCGCCATAAAGGGCTTAAATAATACTGTCATATAACACCGCCATACAGTGCTCCAACAGTACCACTATTACAAAGCCTATTAACAGTGCCGTACAACCCAATACTATCCATCGCCATACACTGCATGAATAATACTGTCATAGCCTGTCTAATAACAGCACTATACTGTAGATTAATAAAATAATGTTTACAATGCATAAATAATACTGCCATACAGAGTGTATACAGTACGAATGTGATGTACTGTGTCTACCACTTACATTGTGATATCTTTCTCAGATCCTTCCTACATAAAGAGCACCACTACACAATGCCATATAGTAATACTATATAGTGGTATTACACCAGACTGAACAATTAAATAATACCGTCATGCCTTTACTAAAACCCCCTATCATTAAAGGGGTATTGCAGTGTTGCCCACTTACTCATTGGAGGTGCCATATGTCATGTGAGTGGGTAGTAGACACAATCCAGCACATTTATACTGGCACTCAGTAACGGTATTGCATATACACAGTATGGTAGTATTATTTATACATTGTAAAATGATGCATTGCAGTAGTGTTGCATCGTTTGTGACAGTATTATGCAATCTAACGCAAGGTTATAGATAAATTTTGCAACAGTGTAATTGGGCCTCTAATAATGGTAGTATTGCAGAACCGTATAGCGGTGTTATTTGGCAGCATTATTTACGGTAAGCGCTATTTGACAGTGGCAATGGTGATAGTACTTGTAGAAAGTTTAGGTTCAACTGTCCTATTATTATGACAACTTCCACACTTACACGCAAGTCAGCAGATATATGTAGATGCAAAACACCTGTCTGCCAAGTTGGAGGAGCCAGATTTCCCCTATATGACAGTATTATTTATGCACTTTATGTCAGTTTTATATGGAAATTGTATAGCAGTGTTATTGAGACTTTTAATAGTTGTATTATTGCTGCACTATATGGCAGTGTTATTTATACACCATAAGATAACACTATCAGACATCGGTAATGGTGATATTGTTTTGATATTACAGTTATGGGACCTGTAGGTGCATGATACCTGCTGCCCATGGATACAGGTCATAGTGCCGGAATAATGCTGCCATTGTGTGCACAAGATAAGGTATGTAAATACCATATTTAATTGATTCCAGACCAAACTGGCACACAATGCAGTATTATTGCAATTCTTACTGATGTCAATGAGAATTTTTGATCTTTTGCCACAAAAAACCGTGAAGTCCAGGCCGGATCTGGAGCGTCTGATTCACATCACATTCGCAGTAATCAGAAAAGAATAAAGTTGTGTTTGCCGAGGCTTTGTGCGGAGCAGCAGGAGGCCGGTGATTACCGGGGCAATGTAATGTGCTGTGTACATAATCAGCATCATAACAAATTAGAACAAGCACAAGATCATCGTCTGTGTACACTGCGCAAATCCTCCCATACACAGCCCTGGTGGTCCGGAGGGGGCGCACTGCGCCAAACTATGGGGGTGGAAGCAAAGGAGTCGCCGCGGAAAATAACAACATTATTAGTAATCAAGACTTATTTAATGAGGTGACCTGACAATTAGCGGACGAGATTCGAGTCCTCTAACCGGCGTGGATTGTAATCTCCAGGGAACGGCATTAATCAGCCGCTGTACAGCAGTATAGTGTGCGAGGGCGACATTTACAATTCACTATTCACCAAGGACAGATGTGCGCGCCGTAAATGTGGAGAAGATAAATTATACAGGTCATTACCCAGAGTACATAGGAGGGAAAACCGATCATATGTGACGAAGATGCACAACACACCCCGTAATATAGAAATAGCTACCGACTGCGCTGCTCATATGACGGCGGTATTATAGAACGTACAGTACAGACCAAAAGTTTGGACACACCTTCTCATTTAAAGATTTTTCTGTATTTTCATGACTATGAAAATTGTACATTCACACTGAAGGCATCAAAACTATGAATTAGCACATGTGGAATTATATACTTAACAAAAAAGTGTGAAACAACTGAAATTATGTCTTATATTTTAAGTTCTTGAAAGTAGCCACCTTTTGCTTTGATGACTGCTTTGCACACTATTGGCATTCTCTTGATGAGCTTCAAGAGGTAGTCACCGGGAATGGTTTTCACTTCACAGGTGTGCCCTGTCAGGTTTAATAAGTGAGATTTCTTGCCTTATAAATGGGGTTGGGACCATCAGTTGTGTTGAGCAGAAGTCTGGTGGATACACAGCTGATAGTCCTACTGAATAAACTGTTAGAATTTGTATTATGGCAAGAAAAAAGCAGCTAAGTAAAGAAAAACGAGTGGCCATCATTACTTTAAGAAATGAAGTTCAGTCAGTCCAAAAAATTGGGAAAACTTTGAAAGTGTCCCCAAGTGCAGTGGCAAAAACCATCAAGCGCTACAAAAAAACTGGCTCACATGAGGACCGCCCCAGGAAAGGAAGACCAAGAGTCACCTCTGCTTCTGAGGATAAGTTTATCCGAGTCACCAGCCTCAGAAATCGCAGGTTAGCAGCAGCTCAGATTAGAGACCAGGTCAATGCCACACAGAGTTCTAGCAGTAGACACATCTCTACAACAACTGTTAAGAGGAGACTTTGTGCAGCAGGCCTTCATGGTAAAATAGCTGCTAGGAAACCACTGCTAAGGACAGGAACAAGCAGAAGAGACTTGTTTGGGCTAAAGAACACAAGGAATGGACATTAGACCAGTGGAAATCTGTGCTTTGGTTTGATGAGTCCAAATTTGAGATCTTTGGTTCCAACCACCGTGTCTTTGTGCGACGCAGAAAAGGTGAACGGATGGACTCTACATGCCTGGTTCCCACCGTGAAGCATGGAGGAGGAGGAGGTGTGATGGTGTTGGGGGGCTTTGCTGGTGACACTGTTGGGGATTTATTCAAAATTGAAGGCATACTGAACCAGCATGGCTACCACAGCATCTTGCAGCGGCATGCTATTCCATCCGGTTTGCGTTTAGTTGGACCATCATTTATTTTTTCAACAGGACAATGACACCAAACACACCTCCAGTGTTGTGAATTCTGTTGTCAGGCTCCCTCCTGTGGTCATGAATGGTACTTCGGCTGGTTCTGTCCATGGACTTCCTCTGGTGGGTGTTTCTGAGTTTCCTTCCTCAGGTGACGAGGTTAATTCGTTAGCTGGCTGCTCTATTTAACTCCACTTAGATCTTTGCTCCATGCCACCTGTCAATGTTCCAGTATTGGTCTAGTTCGCTCCTGGATCGTTCTTGTGACCTGTCTTCCCAGCAGAAGCTAAGTTCCAGCTTGTTTTTCTCTTGATGGCTATTTTTCTGTCCAGCTTGCTATTTTTATTGCTGTCTTGCTTGCTGGAAGCTCTGGGACGCAGAGGGAGCGCCTCCGCATCGTGAGTCGGTGCGGAGGGTCTTTTTGCGCCCTCTGCGTGGTCTTTTTGTAGGTTTTTGTGCTGACCGCAAAGTAACCTTTCCTATCCTCGGTCTGTTCAGTAAGTCGGGCCTCACTTTGCTAAATCTATTTCATCTCTGTGTTTGTATTTTTATCTTTACTCGCAGTCATTATATGTGGGGGGCTGCCTTTTCCTTTGGGGAATTTCTCTGAGGCAAGGTAGGCTTTATTTTTCTTTCTTCAGGGCTAGCTAGTTCCTTAAGCTGTGTGAGTTGCATAGGGTGCGTTAGGCGCAATCCACGGCTATTTCTAGTGTGTTTGATAGGATTAGGGATTGCGGTCAGCAGAGTTCCCACGTCTCAGAGCTCGTCCTTTATTATCAGTAACTATCAGGTCATTCCGTGTGCTCTTAACCACCAGGTCCATTATTGTCCTGACCACCAGGTCATAACACTCCAGGCTGTGTAAGGGCTATTTGACCAAGAAGGAGAGTGATGGGTGCTACGCCAGATGACCTGGCCTCCACAGTCACCAGACCTGACCCCAATCGAGATGGTTTGGGGTGAGCTGGACCGCAGAGTGAAGGCAAAAGGGCAGACAAGTGCTAAGCATCTCTGGGAACTCCTGCAAGATTGTTGGAAGACCATTCCCGGTGACTACCTCTTGAAGCTCATCAAGAGAATGCCAAGAGTGCGCAAAGCAGTCATCAAAGCAAAAGGTGGCTACTTTGAAGAACCTAGGATATAAGACATAATTTCAGTTGTTTCACACTTTTGTTAAGTATATAATTCCACATGTGTTAATTCATAGCTTTGTGTTGTGAATTCTGTGGCAGAGCTCCCTCCTGTGGTCACAAGTGGTACTTCGGCTGATTCTCTCTGTGAGCTTCTGTTGGTGGAGGGAAGTGGTACTGCGGCTTCTGAGTTTCCTCCCTCAGGTGATCTGGTGAGGTCGTTAGGTGCTTCTCTACTTAACTCCACCTAATGCTTTGATCCTGGCTTCCTGTCAATGTTCCAGTGTTGGACTTGCTTTTCCCTGGATCATTCCTGTGGCCTGCTGCTCTGCATAGCTAAGTTCTTCTTTGCTATTTGTTTGCTATTTTATCTGTCCAGCTTGTCTAATTTGTTGCTGGAAGCTCTGGGACGCAAAGGGTGTACCTCCGTGCCGTTAGTTCGGTACGGAGGGTCTTTTTGCCCCCTTTGCGTGGTTTTCTTTAGGGTTTTGTGTAGACCGCAAAGTTGCCTTTTCTGTCCTCGCTCTGTTAAGAAAGTCGGGCCTCACTTTGCTGAATCTATTTCATCTCTACGTTTGTCTTTTCATCTTAACTCACAGTCATTATATGTTGGGGGCTGCCTTTTCCTTTGGGGTATTTCTCTGAGGCAAGGTAGGCTTATTTTCTATCTTCAGGCTAGTTAGTTTCTCAGGCTGTGCCGAGTTGCATAGGCAGAGTTAGGCGCAATCCACGGCTGCCTCTAGTGTTGTTTGGAGAGGATTAGGGATTGCGGTCTGCAGAGTTCCCACGTCTCAGAGCTCGTTCTATGATTTTGGGTTATTGTCAGATCACTGTATGTGCTCTGACTGCTATGTACATTGTGGTACTGAATTGCCTTTCATAACAGTTTTGATGTCGTCAGTGTGAATGTACAATGTTCATAGTCATGAAAATACAGAAAAATCTTTAGAGGGAACCTGTCACCTGAATTTGGCGGAACCGGTTTTCGGTCATATGGGTGGAGTTTTCGGGTGTTTGATTCACCCTTTCCTTACCCGCTGGCTGTAATATTGGATTGAAGTTCATTCTCTGTCCTCCGTAGTACACGCCTGCGCAAGGCAAGATTGCTTTGCGCAGGCGTGTGCTACGGAGGACAAAGAATGAACTTCAATTGAATATTTCGGCCAGCATGCAGCCAGCGGGTAAGGAAAGGGTGAATCAAACACCCGAAAACTCCGCCCATATGACCCAAAACCAGTCCCGCCAAATTCAGGTGACAGGTTCCCTTTAAATGAGAAGGTGTGTCCAAACTTTTGGTCTGTACTGTATATTCTTGTACATAGGGGGCAGTATTATAGTAGTTATATTCTTGTACATAGGAGCAGTATTATAGTAGTTATATTCTTGTACATAGGGGCAGTATTATAGTAGTTATATTCTTGTACATAGGGGCAGTATTATAGTAGTTATATTCTTGTACTTAGGGGCAGTATTATAGTAGTTATATTCTTGTACATTGGGGCAGTATTATAGTAGTTATATTCTTGTACATAGGAGCAGTATTATAGTAGTTATATTCTTGTACATAGGGGCAGTATTATAGTAGTTATATTCTTGTACATAGGAACAGTATTATAGTAGTTATATTCTTGTACATAGGGGCAGTATTATAGTAGTTATATTCTTGTACATAGGGGCAGTATTATAGTAGTTATATTCTTGTACATAAGGGCAGTATTATAGTAGTTATATTCTTGTACATAGGGGCAGTATTATAGTTGTTATATTCTTGTACATAGGGGCAGTATTATAGTAGTTATATTCTTGTACATAGGAGCAGTGTTATAGTAGTTATATTCTTGTACATAGGGGCAGTGTTATAGTAGTTATATTCTTGTACATAGGAGCAGTATTATAGTAGTTATATTCTTGTACATAGGAGCAGTATTATAGTAGTTATATTCTTGTACATAGGAGCAGTATTATAGTAATTATATTCTTGTACATAGGGGCAGCATTATAGTAGTTATATTCTTGTACATAGGAGCAGTATTATAGCAATTATATTCTTGTATATAGGGAGCAGTATTATAGTAGTTATATTCTTGTACATAGGGGCAGTGTTATAGTAGTTATATTCTTGTACATAGGAGCAGTATTATAGTAGATATATTCTTGTACATAGGAGCAGTGTTATAGTAGTTATATTCTTGTACATAGGGGCAGTGTTATAGTAGTTATATTCTTGTACATAGGAGCAGTATTATAGTAGTTATATTCTTGTACATAGGAGCAGTATTATAGTAGTTATATTCTTGTACATAGGAGCAGTATTATAGTAATTATATTCTTGTACATAGGGGCAGCATTATAGTAGTTATATTCTTGTACATAGGAGCAGTATTATAGCAATTATATTCTTGTATATAGGGAGCAGTATTATAGTAGTTATATTCTTGTACATAGGGGCAGTGTTATAGTAGTTATATTCTTGTACATAGGAGCAGTATTATAGTAGTTATATTCTTGTACATAGGGGGCAGTATTATAGTAGTTATATTCTTGTACATAGGAGCAGTATTATAGTAGTTATATTCTTGTATATATGGGCAGTATTATAGTAGTTATATTCTTGTACATAGGGGACAGTATTATAGTAGTGATATTCTTGTACATAGGGGCAGTATTATAGTAGTTATATTCTTGTACATAGGGGCAGTATTATAGTAGTTATATTCTTGTACATAGGGGCAGTATTATATCAGCTGTACACCTGTCTTTAAGTGACACTAGAAATATCATTATTGAAATGAAAATTAATACAATTTGTTCATGTTGCTTGGATACAATGAAGTTATGTTTTAAAAAAAATCATTAACCCTTTCTGTAACAGGTAGCGATGTTGTACAATCTCTATTGTTATTACAATCTTGTTCTATTAGAGAGTATTTATTTCTTGTGGATTTTGACTCCTCCATGAATGGTCGTTGTCTCTATTTCTCCTGTCGCCCCTGTGATTCCTCTGTTGTCCCATTTTCTACATCTGAATGATCCGGGGTCCTATTGACATTCATACAACAAAGAGAGAACTTTTATGCTGACTACAGAACAATGTGCGTATTGAATTGTGAATAGTGATAAAATGCTAAACATATTAGCTGCATATACAGGGATGATGTGAACGTGTGCGACTATATAAAACTGCAAAAAAAATACAAGATCTCTTTTATAAAGCCGCTTACAGCAGAGAAATTCACATAAAGCCTGGAGAAGACAATAGAAATGATGTTGAATGAAATAAAGGCAAAGTCAAGAGCAAGAGGTGGAACTTCTACCAAATGTCACAGCATTAACCTCATAAAATGCCAGCCACAGGACCCAAATCAGGGGCAGCCACAGGACCCAAATCAGGGGCAGCCACAGGACCCAAATCAGAGGAGCCACAGGACCCAAATCAGAGGAGCCACAGGACCCAAATCAGGGGCAGCCACAGGACCCAAATCAGGGGCATCCACAGGACCCAAATCAGAGGAGCCACAGGACCCAAATCAGGGGCAGCCACAGGACCCAAATCAGGGGCAGACAGAGGACCCAAATCAGAGGAGCCACAGGACCCAAATCAGAGGAGCCACAGGACCCAAATCAGAGGCAGACAGAGGACCCAAATCAGAGGAGCCACAGGACCCAAATCAGAGGAGCCACAGGACCCAAATCAGGGGCAGCCACAGGACCCAAATCAGGGGCAGCCACAGGACCCAAATCAGGGGCAGCCACAGGACCCAAATCAGAGATCAGAGGCAGACAGAGGACCCAAATCAGAGGAGCCACAGGACCCAAATCAGAGGCAGACAGAGGACCCAAATCAGGGGCAGCCACAGGATCCAAATCAGGGGCAGCCACGGTACCCAAATCAGGGGCAGCCACCGTACCCAAATCAGGGGAGCCACATTACCCAAATCAGGGGCAGCCACAGGACCCAAATCAGGGGCAGCCACAGGACCCAAATCAGGGGAGCCACAGTACCCAAATCAGAGGCAGCCACAGGACCCAAATTAGGGGCAGCCACAGGACCCAAATCAGGGGCAGCCACAGGACCCAAATCAGAGGCAGCCACAGGACCCAAATCAGAGGCAGCCACAGGACCCAAATCAGGGGCAGCCACAGGACCCAAATCAGAGGCAGCCACAGGACCCAAATCAGGGGCAGCCACGGTACCCAAATCAGGCGAGCCACAGGACCCAAATCAGAGGCAGCCACAGTACCCAAATCAGGGGAGCCACAGTACCCAAATCAGAAGAGCCACAGTACCCAAATCAGGGGCAGCCACAGTACCCAAATCAGCGGCAGCCACAGTACCCAACTCAGGGGAGCCACGGTACCCAAATCAGGGGCAGCCACAGTATCCAAATCAGGGAAGCCACAGGACCCAAATCAGAGGCAGCCACGGTACCCAAATCAGGGGCAGCCACAGTACCCAAATCAGAGGCTGTCACAGTACCCAAATCAGGGGAGCCACAGTACCCAAATCAGAGGCAGCCACAGTACCCAAATCAGGGGCAGCCACAGTACCCAAATCAGGCGAGCCACAGGACCCAAATCAGAGGCAGCCACAGTACCCAAGTCAGGGGCAGCCATGGTACCCAAATCAGGCGAGCCACAGGACCCAAATCAGGGGCAGCCACGGTACCCAAATCAGGGGCAGCCACAGTACCCAAATCAGGGAAGCCACAGGACCCAAATCAGAGGCAGCCACAGGACCCAAATCAGAGGCAGCCACAGTACCCAAATCAGGGGAGCCACAGGACCCAAATCAGAGGCAGCCACAGTACCCAAATCAGGGGCAGCCACAGTACCCAAATCAGGTGAGCCACAGGACCCAAATCAGAGGCAGCCACAGTACCCAAGTCAGGGGCAGCCACGGTACCCAAATCAGGCGAGCCACAGGACCCAAATCAGAGGCAGCCACAGTACCCAAATCAGGGGCAGCCACAGTACCCAAATCAGGCGAGCCACAGGACCCAAATCAGAGGCAGCCACAGTACCCAAGTCAGGGGCAGCCACGGTACCCAAATCAGGCGAGCCACAGGACCCAAATCAGGGGCAGCCACAGTACCCAAATCAGGGGCAGCCACAGTACCCAACTCAGGGGAGCCACGGTACCCAAATCAGGGGCAGCCACAGTACCCAAATCAGGGAAGCCACAGTTCTCAAATCAGGGGAGCCACAGTACCCAAATCAGAGGAGCCACAGTACCCAAATCAGGGGCAGCCACAGTACCCAAATCAGAGGCAGCCACAGTACCCAACTCAGGGGAGCCACGGTACCCAAATCAGGGGCAGCCACAGTACCCAAATCAGGGAAGCCACAGGACCCAAATCAGAGGCAGCCACGGTACCCAAATCAGGCAAGCCACAGGACCCAAATCAGAGGCAGCCACAGTACCCAAATCAGGGGCAGCCACGGTACCCAAATCAGGCGAGCCACAGGACCCAAATCAGAGGAAGCCACAGTACCCAAATCAGGGGAGCCACAGGACCCAAATCAGGGGCAGCCACAGGACCCAAATCAGGGGCAGCCACAGTACCCAAATCAGAGGAGCCACAGTACCCAAATCAGAGGCAGCCACAGTACCCAAATCAGGCGAGCCACAGGACCCAAATCAGAGGCAGCCACAGTACCCAAGTCAGGGGCAGCCACGGTACCCAAATCAGGCGAGCCACAGGACCCAAATCAGAGGCAGCCACAGTACCCAAATCAGGGGCAGCCACAGTACCCAAATCAGGGGCAGCCACAGGACCCAAATCAGAGGCAGCCACAGTACCCAAGTCAGGGGCAGCCACGGTACCCAAATCAGGCGAGCCACAGGACCCAAATCAGGGGCAGCCACAGTACCCAAATCAGGGGCAGCCACAGTACCCAAATCAGAGGCAGCCACAGTACCCAACTCAGGGGAGCCACGGTACCCAAATCAGGGGCAGCCACAGTACCCAAATCAGGGAAGCCACAGGACCCAAATCAGAGGCAGCCACGGTACCCAAATCAGGCGAGCCACAGGACCCAAATCAGAGGCAGCCACGGTACCCAAATCAGGGGCAGCCACAGTACCCAAATCAGGCGAGCCACGGTACCCAAATCAGGCAAGCCACAGGACCCAAATCAGAGGCAGCCACAGTTCTCAAATCAGGGGAGCCACAGTACCCAAATCAGGGGCAGCCACAGTACCCAAATCAGAGGCAGCCACAGTACCCAACTCAGGGGAGCCACGGTACCCAAATCAGGGGCAGCCACAGTACCCAAATCAGGGAAGCCACAGGACCCAAATCAGAGGCAGCCACGGTACCCAAATCAGGCGAGCCACAGGACCCAAATCAGAGGCAGCCACGGTACCCAAATCAGGGGCAGCCACAGTACCCAAATCAGGCGAGCCACGGTACCCAAATCAGGCAAGCCACAGGACCCAAATCAGACGCAGCCACAGTTCTCAAATCAGGGGAGCCACAGTACCCAAATCAGAGGAGCCACAGTACCCAAATCAGGGGCAGCCATAGTACCCAAATCAGAGGCAGCCACAGTACCCAACTCAGGGGAGCCACGGTACCCAAATCAGGGGCAGCCACAGTACCCAAATCAGGGAAGCCACAGGACCCAAATCAGAGGCAGCCACGGTACCCAAATCAGGCAAGCCACAGGACCCAAATCAGAGGCAGCCACGGTACCCAAATCAGGGGAGCCACAGGACCCAAATCAGGGGCAGCCACAGTACCCAAATCAGGGGAGCCACAGGACCCAAATCAGGGGCAGCCACAGGACCCAAATCAGGGGCAGCCACAGTACCCAAATCAGAGGAGCCACAGTACCCAAATCAGGGGCAGCCACAGTACCCAAATCAGAGGCAGCCAAGGTACCCAACTCAGGGGAGCCACGGTACCCAAATCAGGGGCAGCCACAGTACTCAAATCAGGGAAGCCACAGGACCCAAATCAGAGGCAGCCACGGTACCCAAATCAGGGGCAGTCACAGTACCCAAATCAGGGGCAGCCACAGTACCCAAGTCAGGGGCAGCCACGGTACCCAAATCAGGCGAGCCACGGTACCCAAATCAGAGGCAGCCACTGGACCCAAATCAGGGGCAGCCACAGGACCCAAATCAGAGGCAGCCACAGTACCCAAGTCAGGGGCAGCCACGGTACCCAAATCAGGCGAGCCACGGTACCCAAGTCAGGGGCAGCCACAGGACCCAAATCAGAGGCAGCCACAGGACCCAAATCAGGCGAGCCACAGGACCCAAATCAGGCGCAGCCACAGGACCCAAATCAGAGGCAGCCACAGTACCCAAGTCAGGGGCAGCCACAGGACCCAAATCAGAGGCAGCCACAGGACCCAAATGAGGGGCAGCTACAGGACCCAAGTCAGGGGCAGCCACAGGACCCAAATCAGAGGCAGCCACAGGACCCAAATCAGAGGCAGCCACAGGACCCAAATCAGGGGCAGCCACAGTACCCAAATCAGAGGCAGTCACAGTACCCAAATCAGGGGCAGCCACAGTACCCAAATCAGGGGCAGCCACAGTACCCAAATCAGAGGCAGCCACAGTACCCAAATCAGGGGCAGCCACAGTACCCAAATCAGGGGCAGCCACAGTACCCAAATCAGGGGCAGCCACAGTACCCAAATCAGAGGCAGCCACAGGACCCAAATCAGGGGCAGCCACAGTATAATGAATGTGAGGTGGTGCCTGGCATGTGGGTCCATATTACAAGTGTTGTGCTGTTGCAGAGGAGCTTGCAGTCAGGTCCATGGCTGAGAACGCGCTCTGCCGTGGTTCTGGAGCTTGATAGCATTTCCCAGTAAAGTCTGTGCAAGTTGACCTGATTCGCTAATCTCTAGTCACCAGTGATTTTTCCTGAATGTTCAGCACCAGAAGAGGGCGCTATTTTAGTTTTTCTATCTGACATCCTCTTCTATTTACCCTCCGAGATTAATACGTGCAGCCCGATCTCAGCAGGACTCTATCTGGACATTGCCGGTTACCGCAATCAATTATCGTTGCCATTTATTGGGATAAATGTGAAAAAAGTGGATTAAGATGTTGGATGTAATTTGTGCCGGAACATAGGGAAAAATCATCAGTGGTTCCAAAGGGAAATGTTCAGCTGTAAAACTTACCGGGGATCACCCAAACATAGAGACCGCCCGGACAAGGACAAAATAATATGTCTTCTGGGCCGCTGGTCACAATCACACAAACACCATCAGAACTTTTATTAACCAATCACAAGGCAGGATTCAGCAGAATTCTTTGTATCTCTCTCTGTGCCGCATAAGATCAATCATTTCAGGTGACTGTCCACAATCAGCTGTCGTGTGTTCCTGTGAAATATCACTATTTCTGATCATTATAGGACTTGTATCCTGCATTATTCACCAGTTTCCCCACTTCAGGCTCTATCTCTAACTTCCAGTTAACTCTGTGCTGTTGGGTGTAGACTATCTGCTATGACATCTCCTATACACAGCATGCACCGATAAATGAAAATCAGGCTCTTCTACCTCTATGTAGCACATGTTCAGAGGCAGCAGCAGTATAGAGGACATTATGCAGCAGTACCAAGCAGTGTAACTGTGAATCTAGCTCTTAGTTCAGAAAAAAAACAATTGCAAGCAGTATCAGCACTGAGGACATTATATAGCTGTACTGAGCAACGTAAATGAGAATCCAACACTGGGATGAGATAAAACAATTACTATAAAAGATGCAGCATGGAAGATATTATACAGCTGCACTGAGCAGTGTAACTGTGAATCCAGCTCTTGGGTGTGTTAAAAAACGTAATGGAGTATTCTCAAATAGAATCTTGAGCAGCGCAGAGTTATGCAATCTCCTTATAGCCTTGCCGCATGGGCAGCCGTCTTGTGTGACACTTCTGTACTCTACATGCTGATGGTTTCCATTCCTTATCCTTCTTGTTACAAAGCAGCACTATTACAAAAGGTTTGCAGGCTGATAACTTAATGTGACCATATACTCAAACTGACTGATAGTCGAGGGTCAAAGAGAACACTGGGAATCCCAAGGCAGAACTAAGCAGTGTAGCAGTGAATCCTGCACTGGAGTCTAATATAAAGCAACTCAGCGACCATTTTGTTGTTCGGACTACTAATGAGGGATCAGAGAGATCATTGGTACTACCAAGGTCATGAAACCTACTGCTCTTGCTCAATTATGGCAAAACTGATCAAATTGTAACAAAATCTTCTGGCATTTTGACATCCTGAAAACCATTCGATAGTTGAGAATATTATATTGGTCCACATCTTGTCTGTCCTTCTCTGCCCCCTTTCACCTTTGCCCGGCGGCCGCTTTTCTCCACCGCTTTTTCTTTTCTTTTTTTCCTCTCTTTCCTCCTGTTTTGTCATTGACTTTGGCTACTGTAACGAATGAATTCTGTTTCCCGCTGACTTTCTTACACTCAGAATGAAAGGACACATAAATGACAATCAAGAATTGATTAGCGACGGGCTCCGCTTCATTTTCTAGCGCAGACAGTCTCGGATTTCTGGAATTGGCTGCCGAACCCCGGCGTACAACAGAGCACGTCCCCTCCGATGACCTCCCGGACCGCCGGACTTCAGATTGTATGAGGATGGCAAATGCCTCCATGCAAGAAAATGCTCCCACATTGGGGTGCACGTGTACCTCCAAGTGGTTCCCATGGGACCCCGGGGAGATGGCGCCCACCCATGATTTGTCTTGTTCCTTTTGTCTCTGGGCAGCCAGGACCTTGGCCGAATTCCTCTCTCTAGAACGACTGGAATTATTAGCATTCAGATGGAAGAAGACACAAGACCCCTCTGTCCAAGAAATCAAAATTTGGCACGGCAATGGGAACCCAGTCCGCTGCTGAGTGACATATTCCAGATCTAGGACTTTTCTTATGATCAACTGATAATGTCCTTAATTACAATCGTTAAATATCAACTTGTAAACCATGGAGAGGAGAAATTCTATCCAGGAGCCGATTCTCCGGAAATTCATCCGTCCAGAACTGGCAGAAAAAAAAAGATCCGGTAAATGTATTTCACACTTGTGTCCTGTACAGACATTTCTCATTCCGCGTCAGATGAGCTTCATCGAAGGAGTCACAGCCACCAAATCTATTAGGGACATGAAATGTTGTTAGACATGCTCCACAATCCGATCTGACCGGAAAATAAAATAGGTCAGATTTATAATGAATGTAATAAAATGAGTATTGTCAGAAGGGACACTTCAAAGCCACTAACTCCGAGCTGAAGCTATCATTGGGGAGAGACTTAATTAGTCAAGATAATCATTAATTATTCTCTGCAAGTCAAGGACCAAATATATTTCCAAATAGAAAAAAAAACTGCAGAAAATTAATGGGATTTTATAATAATATTGTAAGTGGATTACACAACTAAGAAAAAAAATCTGACATCCCAATAAAGACTAGATAACAAATAATGTTCTGCTGTCTATAAACATTGTCCCTTTATCTCAGCTACATCAGCATGCCTCTATGTATAAGAATATAACAACTAATACTGCCCCCTATGTACAAGAATATAACTGCTATAATACTGCTCTTATGTACAATAATATAACTACTATAATACTGCTCCTATGTACAAGAATATAACTACTATAATACTGCTCTTATGTACAAGAATATAACTACTATAATACTGCTCCTATGTACAAGAATATAACTGCTATAATACTGCTCTTATGTACAAGAATATAACTACTATAATACTGCTCTTATGTACAAGAATATAACTACTATAATACTGCTCTTATGTACAAGAATATAACTACTATAATACTGCTCTTATGTACAAGAATATAACTACTATAATACTGCTCCTATGTACAAGAATATAACTACTATAATACTGCCCCTATGTACAAGAATATAACTACTATAATACTGCTCCTATGTACAAGAATATAACTGCTATAATACTGCTCTTATGTACAAGAATATAACTACTATAATACTGCTCCTATGTACAAGAATATAACTACTATAATACTGCCCCCATGTACAAGAATATAACTACTATAATACTGCTCCTATGTACAAGAATATAACTACTATAATACTGCCCCTATGTACAAGAATATAACTACTATAATACTGCTCCTATGTACAAGAATATAACTACTATAATACTGCCCCTATGTACAAGAATATAACTACTATAATACTGCCCCCTATATACAAGAATATAACTACTATAATACTGCCCCTATGTACAAGAATATAACTACTATAATACTGCTCCTATATACAAGAATATAACTACTATAATACTGCCCCTATGTACAAGAATATAACTACTATAATACTGCCCCTATGTACAAGAATATAACTACTATAATACTGCCCCTATGTACGAGAATATAACTACTATAATACTGCCCCTATATACAAGAAAATAACTACTATAATACTGCCCCTATGTACAAGAATATAACTGCTATAATACTGCCCCTGTGTACAAGAATATAACTACTATAATACTGCCCCTATGTACAAGAATATAACTACTATAATACTGCCCCTATGTACGAGAATATAACTACTATAATACTGCCCCTATATACAAGAAAATAACTACTATAATACTGCCCCTATGTACAAGAATATAACTGCTATAATTCTGCCCCTATGTACAAGAATATAACTACTATAATACTGCCCCTATGTACAAGAATATAACTACTATAATACTGCCCCTCTGTAGAAGAATATAACTATAATACTGCCCCTCTGTACAAGAATATAACTATAATACTGCCCCTCTGTACAAGAATATAACTACTATAATACTGCTCCTATGTACAAGAATATAACTACTATAATACTGCCCCTATGTACAAGAATATAACTACTATAATACTGCTCCTATGTACAAGAATATAACTACTATAATACTGCTCCTATGTACAAGAATATAACTACTATAATACTGCCCCTCTGTACAAGAATATAACTATAATACTGCCCCTCTGTACAAGAATATAACTATAATACTGCCCCTATGTACAAGAATATAACTACTATAATACTGCCCCTCTGTACAAGAATATAACTACTATAATACTGTCCCTATGTACAAGAATATAACTGCTATAATACTTGCCCCTATGTTGCTTTTCAGACTTCACTCTCTGTTATCTGCCGCCTGGTGCAGTAGCTGTTCCAGTTTAGGTGCATCCACCCTCAGGCTGTTAATGACGTACAATCTGTGAGGAGTGGATGTTGGAGTGAACGGATCAGTTATGATTCTAGAGTTTTTAATTAGTTCCCAAGTGTCAGTGTTTGCAGAAGGTGTAGGTGGCGGCATTGCGCCCTGGGGATCTGCGATGTGCAGGCAGGTGGGAGACGGACCCTGCAGCGATGGGTTATTGTCATTATTTAATGCAATCCTATAATTCCTAATCAGCTCCTTCACCATCAGATCCCTCCTCTCCCCTCCCCCATATCTGTGCAGCATTTAGGAGGGCAGAGCTGTACAGACCTGACCCATAATTCCCGGTCCATTATCCTGTGCACGCTAAGTGCAGGGATATCAATATTCATATTCTGCACATGGAAAGAGACGAACTTACTGCGCACTTTATTTATTATCACATAAAAGGAAGACGACGGAGCCGGTAAGTAGAGACATAATGGAGAAAGTGTAACTGACGGCCTGACACAGGAGCTGCAGATATTACAAGTGTAGCCGGTGTGTACTGACGAGACCTCCGCCGATGGGGCAGTCTGCGGCAACAGAACGTCGCGCACTTCTCGCTTATTACATTTTTCTCATTTCCATGTATATGACAGATAAAAGCTCGGCACCGGCGACTTTCCTGTCTCCGTCATCACAAAAATGAGATATTTTGTATTCTCTCTGTCGAGTGCAACACACAGTCTCCAAGACGGATAGTAAGAAGGTGAACCTCCTATATTTCATGATGCATTGGCCTGTAGGAGGCGCTATTGCAGTGCGCAGTTCTTCATATGTTCATTATTGAATTTGCATTTAATAGTGCCGCACACTTGCAAATGTTCATCGAAAAGTGCTGTGGAATATGTCGCACACTGTCAGTGCACATTGTAAGAATACCCGGTGTGCAGAGACCAGAGCCACCTCTGCAAGTGAAGTCACTTGTTGGTGAGGCATTGGTCTCTGCAAGCTGGGTGCTCTTACAATGTGCACTGACAGTGCGCTCTATTACTGCTGATGTCAGCCGATGAAAGAGCGCACTGTCATTGTGCACACCACACAGTAATAGAGCAGGGACTAGCCCAGCCCTTAAACAAAGGTTATCAATGATGTTTCATTTACACAGAGGGAGAAGAGGCTGATATTATGAAATGAAGCATCATCAAAAAGAATGTTGTAAAAAAAGAATAGCGGTTAGATAGGGAAGTTAGGAAAGAATAGGACTTTTTATTAAAGTATATTAGTAAATAGAATAGACTATGTTGTTCATAGTATGAAAATGAATTTGCATTTCGAACTATACCTTTAATTTTATTTCATAGCTTAAAGGGGTCTGCACAGAGACGAGTGAGTCGTAGTGTTCCGTGCCCGCAGGTTCAGAGCCCTACGAATCGCCTCCTACATGCTGCTAACCTCAGCCTGGCCTCGTTGTTACAGCAAAATGCACACGCAACATTGTGACGGGCCAGTTAATCAAAGGAGGAGCTGGAGATGCCGGCAGGTAGAAGGGGCTCACAGAGATTTTTGTCATTTGATTACCGATTCTTGCTAGAGCTGCAGTTCAAAGCAGCTTGCAAAAGGGCAGGAGCCGAGCAGCTAAAAAACCACTATCCTCACAGTGTTTGAGAGAGAAGAAAGCACAATAAAGTAATGGAATATATTACAGAGACTGGTGACGTTACAAGGGCTGAGCAATAACTGAATCAAGACAAATGTTTGTGTCCTCTTTACTGAAACACTGAACTAGAAATTGCAGCTGCATCCCCCTCCTCTCCCCTTGTTTGGTAGAATGTGACAAGACTAGCGCACTCACCATTAATGTGCGCCAATACCAAGGGACATTATGGGACCACACAATTACAATATGGTAACAGTAATTCTGCCGTCATCAGTGCAGTGAACACGGTGCCAATCACCGCCATGAAGCCATCTAATTAGTGTCAATTAGGAGCGCGACCGCCTGAATTAAATGCCACCATCTCGCAGTCAGACTGTTCTCGCCGGTCGTGGATGAATGCGAGGCCTGAACGCCACCGCACAGGACAGCGCTGCGCATCCACCACAGATGATCATTGACTTTCATCACGAAAGGTCACAGTTAATTGGTTTCAGTCGTTATCTGCAGGAAGCGCAGGGAATAGATTGTTTTTTATCTTGTGCGGAGGTGACACATCCTGTGCACTTGTTAGAATATCACAGTATCCTGGGGGGTCAGCGCCACAATCTGCCGCCTCTCAGTGGCCCAAGCGAGGGTTGTAACGCTCACGTCAGATCACAACAATACAATATTCGGAGCTGGCAGAGGGGCGACAGATCAGATCCTCCGCAGTCATGTGACTCCTTCACGCCATGGCTTTCTTCTTGATCTACAATGTATCTTTGCAGTCTGGAACTGTCACTAAACCTCCAGGATGGGCTCAAAGCAGTCGCATTCCATCACGTTTTCCTATTAATTTGCTTTTTACTTCCTCACCAATTTCAAGACCTCTTGTGTAATGCCTAGTTCAGCGCGGCAGCACACAACCTCCACCAGGGGGTGCGGGTGAAGGAAAACAGGTACACTCACAGTGAAATCAGAGAGCAGCAGGCAGGAGCCACTAGGTGGCGAAAAAGAAGTAAAAAAAAAGCCGGGTCAGCAACAGAGAAGGAACGAAGCACCAGAGGTCATGGCAATACACATGGTCAGAAACAAGTCAAAAAGTCAGAGCCGATCTGGAGCAGGAAAGCCAGAGACACAAGACAATCAAACAGGTCAGAGGACAAGCCGAGTCAAATACCAAGGGGTCACAACACGGAGAGCAAGTACTACGAGCAAAGTCACAGGGGAACACAGGAACGGGACCTAGGTAAAAGGGCAGAGGACAAATCAGAGCATAACGGGTCAGCTGCTCAGGCCAGAGACAGGAACTGTAACTGACACTGCTAGCAGGTAATAGCGGACTGAAATAGCCAGACAGATCCCAAAACGATGCCAGGAAGATTAACCCCTGCATAACCATCCCGGGGAGAGAATAATCAGAAACAAACCCCGGACTGGATCATAACACTCTGCTTGCTGTTAGTGAATGGACTATTCTTTATGTGCAGAGGCTAAAAACACGACTGAAGCTAATATTTCCTGCAGTTTACTTCAATGTGTCAGGCTATCGTCCATCTGTTCAATACATCAGTAGCACTAAAAACGCTGTGTTGATGACCCAGCCCTGATTATTAAAAACAAGATTCCACTTGTTGTAAAAAAAAAAGTATTGCCTGGTGTGAATGCCGCTGTTCTCCTGAATCCGGCGATGTTTTTCTTTTTTTCCTGCGCCCCTCTGTTCCTGAGATATGACCAGTTCTACTTTATATAAAAGTCTAGTCTCTTTAGCCAAGTGGGCACCATCCACATCTCTTCTCTGTGGGCGTGTTCTTGAGAGCCACACCCAGTTGACTAAAAAAAAGAGTCAATTTATATATAGTGAAGATGGGGCCATATCTCAGGAATGGAGAGGAGCAGGAACAAAAGAAAAACATCGCTGGATTCAGGAGAACAGCGGCATCAAGATTAGGGGGAAAAATACATGCTTATGGCAAGTGACAGGTCTTCTTTAAAGATCGATTCTTGAAAGCATCATAGATTAAAGCTTTGGAAAGCTTTCAAAATTTTGATTTTTCAACCACCCCAAACGTATAGAATTGCTCATCCCGAGCTTCCACCTCTATAAAATGAATTCCAGGATTAGAGAGTAGGACAAAAAGGAAAATAAAATGCAGCAATGAGTGAAGAGTTGGATCTCCCGTCTCCCATGATGCACTGTGTCGGCACAGATATTGCATCTCATACATTCTCAGCCTGCATTTAGAGGTAGAAGGAAGCATGGAAGAGATTTACATAAACTAATGTAATTACAGAATTAGAATAAAGCAGCCGGGCTACAATGCACAAGGCTTCTAATAAAACGGCTCCTTGCGGGATTTGCTAATCAGTAAAATTAAAACCGCCTTTGTTAAGGAGCTAGTTGAACGTGTAAGAAGGAGACAGTTTTGGTGATTGATAACCCCCTCGGATGAGCGAGTCAGGATGGGGCGGCAGCTTCGTGGTAGATTCATTAATGCATCTATTAATCAGAGGAGCAATTCTAGAATGAGCGCACATCTGCAGAAATGGGAATTCAGAAGGACATTGGGAACCCTAAAAATGCTAGGGTCTTCTGGATTCACATGTTATACTGCTGATGGTAGATATTCCCTATAGGAGATGTCAAGACTGGGGAACAGCACAGAGGAAGATGCAGGAAAAAAATATCTGAGCAGCAAAAAAGCTTCAGAGTAGAAACTTGTGTAAATCTGTATGTAGTGAGCTCCCCCTAGTGGTGACTGTATAAATCTGTATGTAGTGCGCTCCCTCTAGTGGTGACTGTATAATTCTGTATGTAGTGAGCTCCCCCTAGTGGTGGCTGTTTAAATCTGTATGTAGCGAGCTCCCCCTAGTGGTGGCTGTATAAATTTGTATGTAGTGAGCTCCGTCTAGTGGTGTCTGTATAAATCTGTATATAGTGAGCTCCCTCTAGTGGTGGCTCTATAAATATGTATGCAGAGAGCTCCCCCTAGTGGTGACTGTAGAGATGTGCATGTAGTGAGTGCAGACAAGTAGTGATTCTAACAATTTTACTTCTACCATGGAGCTAGATGGCAGTATGAAAGAAAGCAGCTCATCTCCCCATAATCAACTGCTAATCCAACTCATACACATTAAAATAGCTACCAGGAAAGTACCAAAGCTGTTGTCAGGTAGCCAGAGCAAAAACCAATGTTGGGTGCAGTACCCATTACACAGTGGGTGCAGATCTGTCCAATATAGTGCGAATACTGTACATTTTCCAGAATACAATCCTTAGCTTCATTGATGGCTTTTTGACCCTTCTCAGTGCAATGCCATACAGCAGGTGGATAAGTGATGTCACTTTACAGATAAGTATATATCACGCCTCCCTATATAATGTGTATGGCGGCTGTAGCGATCAATGTCATGCCATACAGCAGGCGGATCAGTGATGTCACTTTACAGATAAGTATATATCACGCCTCCCTATATAATGTGTATGGCGGCTGTAGCGATCGATGTCATGCCATACAGCAGGTGGATAAGTGATGTCACTTTACAGATAAGTATATATCATGCTTCCCTGTATAATGTGTATGGCGGCTGTAGCGATCAATGTCATGCCATACAGCAGGTGGATAAGTGATGTCACTTTACAGATAAGTATATATCACGCCTCCCTATATAATGTGTATGGCGGCTGTAGCGATCGATGTCATGCCATACAGCAGGTGGATAAGTGATGTCACTTTACAGATAAGTATATATCATGCCTCCCTATATAATGTGTATGGCGGCTGTAGCGATCAATGTCATGCCATACAGCAGGTGGATAAGTGATGTCACTTTACAGATAAGTATATATCACGCCTCCCTATATAATGTGTATGGCGGCTGTAGCGATCAATGTCATGCCATACAGCAGGTGGATAAGTGATGTCACTTTACAGATAAGTATATATCACGCCTCCCTATATAATGTGTATGGTGGCTGTAGCGATCAATGTCATGCCATACAGCAGGCGGATCAGTGATGTCACTGTGCAGGGTTCGCGCTGCACCTACAACCGCATAAGATGATACGCATCAATCGAGTGCACTGAGAGTTCAGAATAAGATGCTGAGGTGACCCCTACCTCTGCCCATGTCCTATGGGGGGACACAAATATAATCATTGCACTGTGCCTTTACTTTTTTAATGGCCACTGTCATTGTAAGAAACTTTTAAACTTTTATTTACACAGAAGCAGAGAAGTGAGAGAACAGACAAATGGGCACATAGACCTGTGCAGCTGCTTTCTATTAGTGTTTTTAATTCTCACTACAGCACTAGATTCACACAGACAATGCTCAGTACTGATTTATAATTTCATCCATGAAGCTGTTTTCTAGTAAGCGTATTATCGCATACCAGGGCTGGATTCACAGTTACATTGCTTAGTACTGCTGTGTAATCTAATCCCTGCAGCAGGTGTATAGTAAGTGTACTATCTCACCTCAGGGCTGGATTCACAGTTACACTGCTCAGTACCACTGTATAATTTCATCCATGCGTCAGTTTTCTAGTAATTGTTTTATCAGTCCACAGCACTGATTCATAGTTACACTGCTTAGTACTGCTGTATATTTCATCCATGCATCAGTTTTCTAGTAAATGCTTTATTTGTCCACCAGTGCTGGATTCACAGTTCCACTGCTCAGTAGTGCTGTATAATTTCACCATGCAGTAGTTTTTTTAGTAAGTGTGCTATTTCACCTCCGTTCTGGATTCACAGTTACACTGCTCAGTACTGCTGTATAATTTCATCCATGCATCAGTTTTCGAGTAAATGTATATCTCATCCCAGGGCTGCATTCACAGCTACACTGCTCAGTACTGTTATATAATTTATTCCATGCATCAGTTTTCTAGGAATCTGGCCATCAGTTCTGGATTCCCAGTTACACTGTTCAGTGCTGCAGTATAATGTCCTCCATGGTTCTGCTGCTTCTGAACATGTGCTATACGGGAGCAGAAATCCCTCTTGCCTGTGTGCGCTGTGTATGGGAGACATCATAGCAGATAGTCTGCACCCACCAGCTCAGAGGCAACTAAAATTTAAAGACAGAACCTCCAAAGAGGACAAATGCAGGATACAAGTCATATAATAGGCAGAAATAGTGTTATTCCTCCTGTACATACATCCCGGCTTAGTCTGAACAGTCACCTGAAATGACAGGTTTTCTTATTTTATTCCTCCTCATTTAAAGACTCCATATAGTGCTCGAGAAGAAGCGATCGATCCTTGCAGCCCGGCCTCCATCTTCCTGCACTTGTTACAGGCACAGCAGTGATGAATCATTTTTTGAGGATTCATTTCAGATAAATAATTGGTCCGTTACTTTGTTTCGCAGCGAGTTGCATAAAATGTTAATGGCCTGTTAAGAGCAACATTTGTTTTACTTGATGGAGTTTTAGGAACTCTGTCACACCGTGAATTACTGCTGTTCAGCCTCATAATTGGATTATTAAAATATTGCACCCGGGCCGCTATTTATCACGCTCCGAACATTTTGTATTAAATCGCCAGATATTAGACATGGCCATTATGGATGGTTCATCATCATCATCCTACAGGTAAATGCTTTGCGGACGGCTGTAAAAACGACATTCTGGGAAGATCTGGCAGAAAAAGCTCCTGATCTCCATCAATAATCAGAGAATTACAATTAAAACCCAAAGAAAAAGCTTCTTCGTTACTGGAGAGAAGGAGCGCAGCCGCCGCGCAGTAGTCACCCAGCTGAGGCAACCTCACAGCTCTGCTCCTGTAGCCATGGGGGGAATCATGGAGTTTGGGAAAGATGAGCGACAGCTACCATGTGGACTCCCGACCTCCACAGGGAATGTGCCAAAAGCACAGCGGATTTTCCATCTGGATATCTGGGCATTTCAGGTTGGATTTTCTCATTGATTTGCTGCTGATTTTAAATCCAAAGCAAATCTGGGCAAAATCTGCACCTTTTCTGCAGCAGAACCTGCGCTGAATCCTCACAATTTGATGTGGATTTTGCTTCTAGGAATATGCAAGTGATACAAAGTCAGCACCAACTCCTGTGGATTTCATTGCGGATTCATATACAGAAATACTATGGATTTACTAAGGATTTTACCTTGTCAATTGCAAAAAGTTAAAAAAAAAAAAAAACCTAGCAGGACTAATGGTCGTGCAGCAGGGGTCAAATCTGCAGATTTGGTCTTAAAATCCCATCCACAATGCTGGAACTAGATGGATCAGATGAAAAATCTGCCGTATCCAACCCAGGTGAACACAACCTTAAAACACAAGTCATATAACTGAGTTCCTTTCATAAGTGGAGGTCACGGATGGACCTTGGTGGACCCTGTAGGCCATAAGGACAGACTAGGTGACAGCTATAGAGGGTGCAGATGTTGCACCCGCTTCTGGGCCCATATGAGGAGACACAATAGTTAGGGACCCCTATCTGCTTCAGGGATGTCACTTCACGTCTCTGTGGACTGGGGTCCTCTTGATTCGACCCCTTTAGCCCGGTTCTTCCAGGAATTCACCTCCACCTCGCTCTCAACGAAGTGACCAAATTCCCAAAAACCCAAACTCCTGATCAACCGTAAAAAACTGCGCAGAAACTGGCAACTCATCGTCTTCCCTGCAGATCCGATTCTTACACAATTCTCCTCCTGAAGGTGGAAATAGGATAATGGGAAGGATGGTTTCCTACAGAATCCTCAGAACTTCACTTTTATGGCTCCGCTTTGGTCCCCCAGCGCTCAGCTCCTTGTGGTCTTCGTGTATTGCCGGTGATGGCCACCGTCCATTGGGCTCTAGAAATGAGAAAGGTTGGGGTCCCGCTGGACCACTATCCCCATCCTCTATAGCCCCCCACCTCTGAAGGCTCCACTATAAAGTGTCCCCAGGGAGGACATTCTGTTACGCTGAATTATTTAGGGGATGGACGGTGTAAGAGCTTCTCATTCCTCTCAACCAACAAATGTAAAAACAATGTGTTAAATATTCATGTGCAACACATTGCGGTGAGGGCAGAATGTGAACACCCCGGGAGGATGCATCCGTCAGAGAGCGAAGGCAAAGAGGTTCCTCATCGCTCCTCGGACTCAGAACGCAGACAGGATTCATGTGTGGGATCAGGAAACAACATCACACAGGGAAACTGAGTGACAACCAATATGGCCGCCTTTACCGCGAGCCAGTTTACCTGGAGCCCTGGATGGTAAATGTGTCCGGCCAGGTAGTGCTGCATCCTCTGCTCGCGTGTCACTGATGAGGTGGACGTTATATCATCTACTTCAATTTTGGCTAAAGTTGTAGCGGTCCCGGCATGTGGGTCATCTCCAATGATTGCCGCTGCTCTCACGAGTCCCCTCCATTGTGGTCTAGGGGAGTGACGGAGATCATGGCTGTATCTGTGCTGGTCTAAGAAAGTAAATACACTACTCACCAAAAGTTAGGAATATTTGACTTTCGGGTGAAATTTACGGAAAACGTTAAACGTTCCTGCTACAGTGATACTTTATCCTGACAGTCGGCATTTAGTAGAAGCAGTGATGGTGAAGTATTCGTGTCAAAAAATTTATGGAAACAAAAGCCAAGAGCAGTGGTGGCGGATCCCATCGAGAATGTCAATGTCTCAGGAACTTGTCATGGGGCCTTGAACATTAATTACAGCTGACAATGGCACCTCCTGCTGTTCACAAGTGGAGTTATTGTCTGCTGAGACATGGCATCCCACTCTTCATGAAGGGCAGACATCAGGTTATTGAGGTTCTGCAGTACAGAGTTACGAGCCTCTATACGGCAACTCAGCTGATCCCAAAAGTTTCTATGGGATTCAGGTCTGGAGAAAGTTCAGCCGCTCGATGTGAGGTCCCCAGTCTCCATGTTAGGTCCCCCGGTCTCCATGTGAGGTCCCCCAGTCTCCATGTTAGGTCCCCCGGTCTCCATGTTAGGTCACCAGTCTCCATGTGAGGTCCCCCAGTCTCCATGTGAGGTCACCAGTCTCCATGTGAGGTCCCCCAGTCTCCATGTGAGGTCTCCCAGTCTCCATGTGAAGCCCCTCAGTCTCCATGTGAGGTTTCCCAGTCTCCATGTGAAGCCCTTCAGTCTCCATGTGAGGTCCCCAGTCTCCATGTGAAGTCCCTCAGTCTTCATGTGAGGTCCCCCATTCTCCATGTGAGGTCCCCCAGTCTTCATGTGAGGTCCCTCGGTCACAATGTGAGGTCCCCCATTCTCCATGTGAAGTCCCTCAGTCTCCATGTGAGATCTCCCAGTCTTCATGTGAGGTCCCTCGGTCACCATGTGAGGTCCCCCATTCTCCATGTGAAGTCCCTCAGTCTCCATGTGAGATCTCCCAGTCTCCATGAAAGGTCCCCCAGTCTCCATGTGAGGTCCCCCAGTCTCCATGTGAGGTCCCTCAGTCTCCATGTGAGGTCCCCCAGTCTTCATGTCAGGTCATCCAGTCACCATGTGAGGTCCCCCAGTCTCCATGTGAGGTCCCCCATTCTCCATGTGAGGTCCCTCAGTCACCATGTGAGGTCCCCCATTCTCCATGTGAGGTCCCTCAGTCTCCATGTGAGGTCCCTCAGTCACCATGTGAGGTCCCTCAGTCTCCATGTGAGGTCCCCCATTCTCCATGTGAGGTCCCTCAGTCTCCATGTGAGGTCCCCCATTCTCCATGTGAGGTCCCTCAGTCTCCATGTGAGGTCCCCCATTCTCCATGTGAGGTCCCTCAGTCTCCATGTGAGGTCCCTCAGTCACCATGTGAGGTCCCCCATTCTCCATGTCAGGTCATCCAGTCACCATGTGAGGTCCCCCAGTCTCCATGTGAGGTCCCTCAGTCACCATGTGAGGTCCCTCAGTCTCCATGTGAGGTCCCCCATTCTCCATGTGAGGTCCCTCAGTCACCATGTGAGGTCCCCCATTCTCCATGTGAGGTCCCTCAGTCTCCATGTGAGGTCCCTCAGTCACCATGTGAGGTCCCCCATTCTCCATGTGAGGTCCCCCATTCTCCATGTGAGGTCCCCCCAGTCTCCAGCAGCCGTTCCCCAATGATACAACCTCGATAAGCTGGAGCATGATTGTCCATGAAGCTGACATTAGGCCGGTGGTGTCCGTGCAGGGGCACAATGACTAAATTAATGATGTTATTCATGTAGTAGGGGTTTGTCATACAGTGTAGGGCTGTTCTGTACTGACTACACCCACCTGCCCACACCAACACCACCACAGTCTCGTCTGGTGACAAGAGGCTGATGCACAACGCTCTCCTTCACGTTTCCAACATCGATGGTGCCATAATTTCTGCTGAATGGGAATGGACTATCATCAGTAGACAGTCGTCTTGGCCTCATGATGAGGAGGACGATTTAATAACGAGTCTAATTGACCCATATAATGTATTGGGCGATTCATGGACCAAACACCTTTTGTGACTTTTGTCATAAAGCTTCTTGGTGGAGAACAGAAAGTTGTGCAAAAAGTCCTGAGACATTGACCAGCTGGACGAGTGTAATCAGAAGTTTATAGACGTCACGTTAAGTTCTCCTGAAAAGGTCAGAAGGCATCTTAGGATCATCCTAAAACTTCACCCGAAAGCCAAATATCTCTAACTTTTTGTGAGTACGGTAAGTTGATGTCTTGAAGAAGCGAATGTCTGAATCTCTGGTGGTTGAAGCATTTATTGTCTGCTTTCCTAGTGGTCTGGGGGTTGAACAATTTAATATCCACATCTTGTGATCAAGGAGAATAAAAGTTAGTGTCAATGTCCTTGATGAAGGAGGATTTAATGTCCATCCCTGGTCAACTAGGGGAGTGCAAAAGCTAACTCATGTCTCTCTGGTGAGCTAGATGAATGGGTTTCTGTATTTTTTTGTGGTCCAGGAAGGTGAAGAAGTCAGTATCTCTGGTGATCTAAGGGACTGAAGGAACTAATATGGTTTATGGAAGTCGGGGACTATTATTTGATACACTCTTGGTCTAGGGGAGTGAATGAGATCATTTCTGTCCCCTGGTGGGCTAGATGAATGATATTCAGTATTCTTTGTGGAATGGTGAAGGAAGATGAAGATGTTAATATCAGTATTTTGGGTGATCTATGGGACTGTTTTGGTCCCTGGTGGTTTAGGGAAGTGATCAGCTAATGTTTGAATCCCTGGTGGTATAGGGGAGTGAAAAAGGTGATATCATATTTTGACTGGCTGACTACAGGGTCTTCTAGATGTCTAGGCTCAGACACTACAATGAAGTCCAGGTGACAATCACGCTGGAAGAAGCCAGTGGAACAAATAACTTTCTACTGGAAATATCACAATAATGGTAGAAAATAAGGAATATAATATCTGCCTGGTTTGTGTATTGGGTGTTCTCTCTGCAGTGCGTCCGCTATGGTCAGGCTGAAGCTCCTGACATCCAGGGAAGATGCTGCGTAGGATCAGATTCTGGTCCATGGTCTCAATCCCCCTCATTATGGGCCAGAACCCCCGTTATGCCCCGTTGTGCCCCGGCATCTCCCACAACACACAGCACATCGCAGGAAACATTTCTTGATGCTTACTCATATACATTGTAACATTTACGTCTCTTCTCAACATTCTGTAATTTCACCGTTTATTCGCTCTAGAGAAAACTTATTTTTTATATTTTTTTTAAGTGGAAAAAAAAACTACAATTTTAGAACTAATAATAAAAAAAGATTTCTCCATCCTAATTAACGACTTTCTAATAGAATCCAGCAGATTTTTTTCCATCAAAGACGCTTTTAAGCCCATTTCGCGATTCCCCGGCTTCTATAGAACAATCATCTCTGCGCGGTTTATTCTCCAGATACTTCAGATGTTTCTTCTGATTCTTCTTTTAAAGTCGGACTAAGACTGTAATAATGTAACGGAGAGATGATTATATTATTGATAAAGGCTCCTCTGCCGTCAGTAACGCTCCCTCCACCCACCAGGGTCTCGGTTTTCTGTAGTTCGGGAAGGGACCACTTTACTGTGTCATCTCCTGTGTCCGCCTGACTCCCGATGTATCACTGATCACGGGGTGCTGATCATGGGATGCTTCATTTTCACATTTCTGGACACATTTCTGGGCACACGGGTTGTCAGTCAAATTTCCAGTCCCTAATGGCCATTACTGCCCTTCCCTGGTGATCAGTGGTACATTTACCATCTGGTTTGGGCAATCAGTTGTTTGTCGTGCCCAGTGGTCAGTGAGACATGCAGAACCTCAATGTAAGAGTCAAGATCTAGTATTTGGTGGTCAGTAGATCGCAGTCCTGGTGCCAAGTGGATATGGGTATCTCCATTAACAGGATGGTCGATGGCGCCGAGACCATTAGGAGGTCCATGGTTCATTCAGATAAGTCATGGTGGTCAACGGAGTTTGTTTTTTCGGAGTTAATGGAATATTTAATGTCTTGTCCACGTGGTAACTAAACTGTGTGGTCAGTGGGAAAATTGGTAGCTGTTATTTTTCGATTATTTGCTGTTAGATCCCTGGTTATAATCAAGGAACATTCGACATCCAGTTGCTGGTATTGGGCCATCTATGAGGTGATCCCTAGTGCTAATGTTCTGATGAGACCTGGTGGTCAGTGGCGCTTCTTTTAGTAGCAAGTATGAGGTCTCGGGCTCAACTTTCAGCATTAGATAAATCATAAGCTGTTAATATTTATTGTTTGACCCAGGAAAGAAAATCCAGGAGATTGGTCAACAAGTTCCATGAGGGTCCATGGTGGTCCAGTGTTTTGTATAAGAGAATGATGCCTTTGCCCTATTGTCAGCTGCTTCTAATGGGATAATACACAGTTAAGATGTAATTATTATATACACAGATAAGTCGCAGCAATAAACTCCTGCCTAATATTGTCCACTGTGTTACTAGGGTGCCCCACAAAAAGGAATCTGCAACGCTCTGCAAGCTTTATCTCCCTTCTACCACATCCAGGTCATCTATTAATAGAAGATATATATCCCCCACAAGACCCTCCATATACTGGAGACACCCCACAAGACCTGCTATATACCGGGAACAACCCACGAGACCCACTGTATATCGGGAATACCCCACGAAACTGGACATATACCGGGAACAGATAAACATGTACCATCTGGGACCACATAAATAAAGAGGTGCCACAGAGACAAAAACCCATGTGGACGTCTCAAAGATACACCACACGGACACTCCCAAACATATTAGCAAACATATGAAAAAAATGGAGTAAAAAGTCCAAAAGTAATACAAAAATAAGTTTATTACAGAGAAATGATAAAGACAACATCCTAAATAGGCAGTGTAAGCGGTTTATACCTTGTGGGAATAAAAGGACTAGAAATAGGAAAAACCCAATGTGGCTAAACAAAGAAGTAAGACAGGCAATTAACAGTAAAAAGAAAGCATTTGCACTACTAAAGCAGGATGGCACCATTGAAGCTCTAAAAAACTATAGGGAGAAAAATACTTTATCTAAAAAACTAATTAAAGCTGCCAAAAAGGAAACAGAGAAGCACATTGCTAAGGAGAGTAAAACTAATCCCAAACTGTTCTTCAACTATATCAATAGTAAAAGAATAAAAACTGAAAATGTAGGCCCCTTAAAAAATAGTGAGGAAAGAATGGTTGTAGATGACGAGGAAAAAGCTAACATATTAAACACCTTCTTCTCCACGGTATTCACGGTGGAAAATGAAATGCTAGGTGAAATCCCAAGAAACAATGAAAACCCTATATTAAGGGTCACCAATCTAACCCAAGAAGAGGTGCGAAAACGGCTAAATAAGATTAAAATAGATAAATCTCCGGGTCCGGATGGCATACACCCACGAGTACTAAGAGAACTAAGTAATGTAATAGATAAACCATTATTTCTTATTTTTAGGGACTCTATAGCGACAGGGTCTGTTCCGCAGGACTGGCGCATAGCAAATGTGGTGCCAATATTCAAAAAGGGCTCTAAAAGTGAACCTGGAAATTATAGGCCAGTAAGTCTAACCTCTATTGTTGGTAAAATATTTGAAGGGTTTCTGAGGGATGTTATTCTGGATTATCTCAATGAGAATAACTGTTTAACTCCATATCAGCATGGGTTTATGAGAAATCGCTCCTGTCAAACCAATCTAATCAGTTTTTATGAAGAGGTAAGCTATAGGCTGGACCACGGTGAGTCATTGGACGTGGTATATCTCGATTTTTCCAAAGCGTTTGATACCGTGCCGCACAAGAGGTTGGTACACAAAATGAGAATGCTTGGTCTGGGGGAAAATGTGTGTAAATGGGTTAGTAACTGGCTTAGTGATAGAAAGCAGAGGGTGGTTATAAATGGTATAGTCTCTAACTGGGTCGCTGTGACCAGTGGGGACCGCAGGGGTCAGTATTGTGACCTGTTCTCTTCAACATATTCATTAATGATCTGGTAGAAGGTTTACACAGTAAAATATCGATATTTGCAGATGATACAAAACTATGTAAAGCAGTTAATACAAGAGAAGATAGTATTCTGCTACAGATGGATCTGGATAAGTTGGAAACTTGGGCTGAAAGGTGGCAGATGAGGTTTAACAATGATAAATGTAAGGTTATACACATGGGAAGAGGGAATCAATATCACCATTACACACTGAACGGGAAACCACTGGGTAAATCTGACAGGGAGAAGGACTTGGGGATCCTAGTTAATGATAAACTTACCTGGAGCAGCCAGTGCCAGGCAGCAGCTGCCAAGGCAAACAGGATCATGGGGTGCATTAAAAGAGGTCTGGATACACATGATGAGAGCATTATACTGCCTCTGTACAAATCCCTAGTTAGACCGCACATGGAGTACTGTGTCCAGTTTTGGGCACCGGTGCTCAGGAAGGATATAATGGAACTAGAGAGAGTACAAAGGAGGGCAACAAAATTAATAAAGGGGATGGGAGAACTACAATACCCAGATAGATTAGCGAAATTAGGATTATTTAGTCTAGAAAAAAGACGACTGAGGGGCGATCTAATAACCATGTATAAGTATATAAGGGGACAATACAAATATCTCGCTGAGGATCTGTTTATACCAAGGAAGGTGACGGGCACAAGGGGGCATTCTCTGCGTCTGGAGGAGAGAAGGTTTTTCCACCAACATAGAAGAGGATTCTTTACTGTTAGGGCAGTGAGAATCTGGAATTGCTTGCCTGAGGAGGTGGTGATGGCGAACTCAGTCGAGGGGTTCAAGAGAGGCCTGGATGTCTTCCTGGAGCAGAACAATATTGTATCATACAATTATTAGGTTCTGTAGAAGGACGTAGATCTGGGGATTTATTATGATGGAATATAGGCTGAACTGGATGGACAAATGTCTTTTTTCGGCCTTACTAACTATGTTACTATGTTACTATGTTACAACAAATAAATGGACTAGGACCAGGTAATAACAGGACACACAGATCCTGACCAAAGATGTTCAGTATTAAGGATGGGTAAGGTGCCACAGTGCCATATAGAGCGACCAAAAATGTCCGGAATGCATTGGTAAATAAGTGACCAAATCAATATGCGTGCTATACCATTCCAGGGACAAGGTCCCAAACTAGGAAAATCACTTACCCATATTAATGTACTGTCAGGATCGGTATCCCCGCCGCCACCGACGCGCGTTTCGCTTTCTTCCTCAAGGTGCGGTGGTGTGCAGTGTGTCAGGAAGCCGTTATATACCCTCACCTCCTGTGTTCATACAAGCGGCGCATGTATCCGGATCTGCGCACCGGTGATCACTTCCGGCGCAGTGCGTCCGCGCCACGGGTCAGGTGACATCAATAGACGTCACTGACCCGCACACGTCAGCCCACAGCGCCATCCGTGATGCCCCGGAGCGCAGACCGCAGACATGCGCACTAGAACGCTGGGGTAATACAAAGAAAGAAAAAAAGGAGAAGACGGAGGGACCGTAAGCAGATTATAAACCCTGATGACACGATCCATACCTATGTGTAAGATAAAGTGCATAGTGCCATGAAATGACATGGAAATGTGCCATAAAAAGCCGATTCATTATAAAGGCAGATAAAGTGCAACCGTGCAGTATATACATATATTCACCTCGTACAGTATAATAAACATTATAATACATAGATACCAGTGCAATTGACATATTAACCATATAATTACAGAAATTAAGGTGCCAAAAAATGCAAAGTGGGGCATCAGTGTCCAAGTTCCATATGGATTGATATTCAGAGCACGATCCTCACGTCAAATACGTATATCGATAATTAGCAAAATATAAAGATGAACTAAAAGGAGAGGAAAATAAAAAATTAGTAATACAAATAAACAAAGACACACAAAAACACACAATACATAAAAGGGAAAGTAGAAACGGGGAAATAAAAATAAAAATTAGAGGGGAACAAGCCCACCCCTCATAAAAAAGGACTAAAACTCAAATGCTCATTGAGACCTGCCGGTGCCACCGTGTTGAGTGTCACGATCCACCGGCATTCCCTCTGAGCAAGAATGCGTTTCTTGTCACCACCTCTTATACCCATTTGAATTTTGTCAATCCCCCATGCCCGAAGGCCACTAGAGTTGCATTTGTGTTTTAAACGGAAATGTTTGGGGATTGGTTTAAGGGTGCTGACATCCTCCACATCTTTGGCGGCCTCAATATCCCTCACGTGTTCGCGAATGCGAACACGTAATTCACGTGATGTCAGCCCGATGTAAATAAGGCCGCACGGGCACACTGCATAGTACACTACACAGGAAGTATGACATGTGATAAAATCACGGATTCCAAACTCCCTCAAACCATCAGAAGAAGTAAAAGATGTGGCACGCCTAAGGTTTTTTCACGCCAGGCAATCACCACAAGGGTAAAAACCCACCTTGGGTGCATGAAGGTTGAAGGGGTTTGGAATCTTGGCCACATCGCCACTGGTCTGTCCTAAAAACTGACCCGATTCTACAAAAATGTCTTCCACCACGTCCACTCATGACAGCAAGACGGAGTAACAACTTAAAAGATATACTGGTCAAGAGTCACTATGTGGCACCTTACCCATCCTTAATACTGAACATCTTTGGTCAGGATCTGTGTGTCCTGTTATTACCTGGTCCTAGTCCATTTATTTGTTGTGTTTATCATTTCTCTGTAATAAACTTATTTTTGTATTACTTTTGGACTTTTTACTCCATATACCGGGAACACCCCACAAGACCTGCGATATACCGGGAACACCCCATGAGAACCACTGTATACCGGGAACATCCCACAAGACCCACTGTATACCAGGAACACCCCATGAAACTGGACGTATACCAGGAACACCCCACGAGAACCACTGTATACCGGGAACACCTCACAAGACCCGCCGTATACCGGGGACACCCCACAAGACTGGACGTATACCGGGAACACCCCACAAGACCTGCTATATACCGGGAACACCCCACGAGAACCACTGTATACCGGGAACATCCCACAAGACCCGTCATATATCGGGAACACCCCACAAGACCTGCTATATACCGGGAACACCACACAAGACCCGCCGTATATCGAGAACACCCCACAAGACCCGCCGTATATCGGGAACACCCCACAAGACCTGCAGTATACTGGGAACACCCCACAAGACCTGCCGTATATCGAGAACACCCCACAAGACCTGCCGTATATCGGGAACACCCCACAAGACCTGCTGTATACCGGGAACATCCCACAAGACCCGCCATATATCGAGAACACCACACAAGACCCGCCGTGTACCGGGAACACCCCACAAGACCCGCCGTATATCGGGAACACCCCACAAGACCTGCTATATACCGGGAACACCCCACGAGAACCACTGTATACCGGGAACACCCCACAAGACCCGCCGTATATCGAGAACACCCCAGAAGACCCGCCGTATATCGGGAACACCCCACAAGACATGCTATATACCGGAACACCCCATGAGAACCACTGTATACTGGGAACACCCCATGAAATCGGACGCATACCAGGAACATCTCACGAGACTGGCCATATACAGGGAACACCCCACGAGACCCACTGTATACAGGAAACACTCCACGAGACCCGCCGTATACAGGAAACACCCCACGAGACCTGCCGTATACAGGGAACAGCCCACGAGACCCGCCATATATCAGGAACACCCCACGAGACCCGCCGTATACAGGGAACAGCCCACGAGACCTGCTGTATACCAGGAACAGCCCACGAGACATGCCGTATACCGGGAACAGCCCACAACACTTCCCGTTTCGAGGTAATCTGACCCACTCATTTGGCATCACGGTTTGGCCCTAACATTACGATCTATGGAGCTTTTATCTCGCTGTACAAATTGCTACCTTTTATTCCTTGTGCGGAGTGTTGCGCTGCTGTCACATCCGCCACGGTCACCATCTGTGAATTTTCCACTTAACCTCTCCTACATGGAAGAAATTTGTGAATGCAGAGAGTCGGCATGGCGAGGTATTGTATTCAGAGCAATGGCAGGTGGAGCGACTGTAACAAAACCTCAGCGCTGGTAATCTGCACGTACAAGTTACACGATGACACCGTAGCCTCCTTCCATAATTAGTGGAATGAAGAAGGCATCGCCATCAGGTTCTCCTTACTCCAAAAAGTGCTTGGTGCTACAGGAATATAACTTACAGTAAACGGCCGCTGGGATCCTGGAGATGATCCAGTGGGGCCACAATTGAGTCCACATCTGGGGATGTCCCTAGTGATGACGGTTCATCAATAAACATGTGTGTCAGGAAACACTTCACTTTTAATCAGGGACTTGCAGCTCTCTGGCGCCCCCCTACCGTGCTGGCCAATAAAGGTATTGACAGAGGATAAGAAAAAGCGCAGAGCTGTTCTAATTTATGTTGAGTATTGCGGCACGTGATGTGACCGGATGTATATACTGTATACCACCCATTCCTGATAGGAACATATATATATACATAAATAGGAAAACTATGCTGCAACCACCGACCTCTTATATATGGATTGGAGCCGTTTGGTAACATGAATTTGCGCGGAGAACATGGCGGATCGCTTATAGAGCAAGAAGAACAAAGCAAGCAAATGTATAAGTTTACTCCAGAAATATCGGCAATGTTTACAAAAGATACAAATGATATTACAAAATACAAATGTGTACAAACAGTTATGAAATAAAAGGGATGAAAATACAAAACGTACTAAATCTCGGTTACAGGTATGACGTGTCGATAAAGGGGAGGAGAGATCCCAAAGAAATGATCCAGTACCACAGCATGGTGTTTCAGCTGTCTCTCCAGCTCTGAATCAATGCCAATGATGGACAATCTTGTTTTATGCTTCTGCCATAAAGCTAAGACCTCCCAATTTGCTGAGCTTACATAAGGGCTGTTTTCTAGTGGGTACCCATAGCTTGTAAAGTTATGGATAACTTCTTTTCTTCATATCTTTGGCCTTGAAGCTCACAGGCCAACGGTATTGGCATTACTTTTTTCCCTTGTGATTTTACCATTCTTTAGAGTCCAAACACAGTATGTCTGTGATTTGCTGGTGGGCAGAAATTAATTTCCCAGGTTCCTGATGGCCCTAAATGCCGCAAAAAGCTGCCATGTGTAACCCCAATTGCCCAGATCCTGGAAATCTAATTTTTATGTTTCTGGAATTAATGTGTCTTATTGACTTTGAGTATCTTGCTTATAAGACAAAGTCATCTTTTGAGGGAAACCACATTCAGTTCTGCTAGTCCTAGCAGGCCATAAAAACTCACATTCCACACTGACCATTTGCCTGAAGGGAGGGGGATGGAACTTCACAGAGAGGGAGAGGGGCTGCAGGAAGGATTTGGTCCCACAGAAACCAATGATCGGAGGAGTAGTAGGCCAGCTCTGGTTGTATCCCCCGAACAATGGAAAATAATTCATATCTTCCTGACAATGTGTAATGACTTTTTTTTAGGATTTGTCCCAAATGTAGACTGGGGCACAGAACTGTCTCATCAGAAATGGTGATGGCCGTCCGTCCCGTAACAAGCAGAGCTCTGAAGCCCAGGCTCGGCCACCACTACAATCATGGTAATTTCAGAGTCCAGTTCTTGGGATCACAGAAGTTTTTCAACTTTTTATCAAAAGTTTTTTTTGTTAATTAGTTTTGCGCTCCAAACTCCAGAACAGTTTTTTTTTAATTTTACTGCGTTGCATGATGATCAATGCAGCTCCCACCTCCCCACATTATTGGTGATTTTTCACGGTTTACATTGCAGCCCAAATAATGCCACCATAAAGAGCCAAAGTAACACTAGTCACATAATGCTACTGCAGCGCCCCAGAGACCTGGTCGTTGCAGTATGGCCCCAAGGCGAGTAGCGGTACGTCCGATGGCACTAAGGAGTTCTCCTGACCAGGTATCACCAGAACACATTACACTTCACACTCCGGCCACTAGGGGGAGCAAAAGGCTTTATTTATTGGGCTACTCCTCACACTGGTAAAACTATGGGCTGGGGAGGAAGTTAGTCAGAAGCTGACTGGGTTGGAACCAGGCAACATCCCGTAGCAGGGGGTGTTGCGGGGAGAAGACACAGGGGGGTCCCTGTCAGGCGTGGGAACCTGGCAGGTGCCTAGCGACAGAACAGAACGTAAAGGAGCCGCGCCTGCACACCCCGCGGCGGTATTCTAAGAAAGAGACAAGAAGGGAAGAATATTGTGGAACAGTGTAAACGAGATCAGCACAAAGGAGAGCCTGTAAGAGTCGTGCCGAGAGAGGAAGGCAACATCTTACTGAGGCGCGTAGTCGGTGGCCGGATCACCGTAGGAGTAACTGACTTCAGGCCTTACTTCACATTCCGCTGGACAGTTGATTATAGGTTGGCTGTCTACCTTTTACACCTACGAAGACATAGGGGGCAACATTGGGAGAGGGGCGTCTCTAGGGTCCCGGAAGACCTCCAAGCGTTCCCGTCAAACGGGTGGCGTCCTAGCCATAACATATCTGGGGGACGAGAAACTAGCAACATCTGGAACCAAAGAACGAGAGAGAGAGAGAGCTGTAGAGAACGAACGAACGAGAGCAGCAGTTGTGAGGACTATTCCGAATGCTCAGCAGGGTAGGACTACAACACACAGGCGCTATTGGTAAGCAACGATTTCCACCTGCGAAGGAAACTCTGGATGTGCCCATCGGACCGGCCGGTCTCTGAGAGCCCGGTTGAACGTGCTCTGGACTGAGTGTACTGAAGCCTTCAGTAAAAAGGTAAAGAGACTGCAACCCTGTGTCCTCGTTATTGTCTGCACCTCACACCATCACCACCCACCTTACTGGGAAGCCCTGGGGACACACTTCACCTGTGGGAAGGTATACCATCCAGCTGCCATTCCATCACCCCAGCGGACCCCACAGCAGCGTCGGTCACACTGACCGAACACCACAGGTGGCGTCACGAACCATTGACAGACTGTACAAATCCCTTTACTGGACGCCCCTTAGGAGGGTCGCGGACCGGGTCTAGCCACCGTGACAGCCTCAGAACCGAACCAGAGAGGCCCGGTACCGAGAACTCGTGGCCCTGTGTCTGGGGGCGCTCCACTACCATAGAGTCTCCAAACAATGTAAAAGATGCAGAAATGTTACAATGTAATCACCTTCTTTTTTACTGCTCATATTTTTCAGTTTGGGAATATGATGTAATTGGCAGCAAACATGTAGAAAATCATTAAAATCCGACACAAATTGCAGCATTTCAGACCAGATGTAAGTGGGAAAGATCTTTCTAAAGGGCCGTAATTTGGCTTAATTCACATGGCAGCTTTTTTGCTCATGAATAATTTAAGCAGAATGACCATTTTTTATAAGTTCTCCCATTATGCAGAGCTTACTCCATATTCACGAATGTCTGTGCACCATGATGTATGAACTTTGTGCAATCTAGTAAATATGACGACTTTTTTTTTTTTAATTCGCAAAGTTGCCACATTTGGAAGATTTACTATTTTACCAGAAAAATTGTGAATGAATGAGTGAATCAATGAGTAAATGGGTGAGTGAATGAGTGAGTGAATGGGTGAATGAGTGAGTGAATGGGTGAATGAGTGAGTGAATGGGTGAATGAGTGAGTGAATGGGTGAATGAGTGAGTGAATGGGTGAATGAGTGAGTGAATGGGTGAATGAGTGAGTGAATGAATGAGTGAATTGGTGAATGAGTGAGTGAATGAGTGAGTGAATTGGTGAATGAGTGAGTGAATGGGTGAATGAATAAGTGAATGGGTGAATGAGTGAGTGAATGGGTGAATGAGTGAGTGAATGGGTGAATGAGTGAGTGAATGGGTGAATGAGTGAGTGAATTGGTGAATGAGTGAGTGAATGGGTGAATGAATAAGTGAATGGGTGAATGAGTGAGTGAATGGGTGAATGAGTGAGTGAATGGGTGAATGAGTGAGTGAATGGGTGAATGAGTGAGTGAATGGGTGAATGAGTGAGTGAATTGGTGAATGAGTGAGTGAATGGGTGAATGAATAAGTGAATGGGTGAATGAATGAGTGAATGGGTGAATGAGTGAGTGAATGAATTGGTGAATGAGTGAGTGAATTGGTGAATGAGTGAGTGAATGGGTGAATGAATGAGTGAATGGGTGAATGAGTGAGTGAATTGGTGAATGAGTGAGTGAATGGGTGAATGAATGAATGAGTGAATTGGTGAATGAGTGAGTGAATGGGTGAATGAATGAGTGAATGGGTGAATGAGTGAGTGAATGGGTGAATGAATGGGTGAATGAGTGAGTGAGTGAATTGGTGAATGAGTGAGTGAATTGGTGAATGAGTGAGTGAATGGGTGAATGAATGAGTGAATGGGTGAATGAATGAGTGAATGGGTGAATGAGTGAGTGAATGAGTGAGTGAATTGGTGAATGAGTGAGTGAATTGGTGAATGAGTGAGTGAATGGGTGAATGAATGAGTGAATGAGTGAGTGAATGGGTGAATGAATGAGTGAATTGGTGAATGAGTGAGTGAATGGGTGAATGAATGAGTGAATTGGTGAATGAGTGAGTGAATGGGTGAATGAATGAGTGAATGGGTGAATGAATGAGTGAATGGGTGAATGAGTGAGTGAATGGGTGAATGAGTGAGTGAATGGGTGAATGAGTGAGTGAATGGGTGAATGAGTGAGTGAATTGGTGAATGAGTGAGTGAATGGGTGAATGAATAAGTGAATGGGTGAATGAATGAGTGAATGGGTGAATGAATGAGTGAGTGAGTGAATTGGTGAATGAGTGAGTGAATTGGTGAATGAGTGAGTGAATTGGTGAATGAGTGAGTGAATGGGTGAATGAATGAGTGAGTGAATTGGTGAATGAGTGAATGAATGAGTGAATTGGTGAATGAGTGAGTGAATGGGTGAATGAATGGGTGAATGAGTGAGTGAATGGGTGAATAAGTGAGTGAATGGGTGAATGAGTGAGTGAATTGGTGAATGAGTGAGTGAATGGGTGAATGAATGAGTGAATTGGTGAATGAGTGAGTGAATGGGTGAATGAATGAGTGAGTGAATTGGTGAATGAGTGAGTGAATGGGTGAATGAATGGGTGAATGAGTGAGTGAATGGGTGAATAAGTGAGTGAATGGGTGAATGAGTGAGTGAATGGGTGAATGAATGAGTGAGTGAATGGGTGGGTGAATGAATGAGTGAATGGGTGAATGAATGAGTGAGTGAATTGGTGATTGAGTGAGTGAATGGGTGAATGAATGGGTGTGTCAGTGAATGAGTGGGTAAATGAATTAGTGAGTGAATGAGGGAATGAATGGGTGAATGAGTGAGTGAATGAATGGGTAAATGAGTGAAAGAATAGGTGAATTATTGAGTGAATGGGTGAGGGAATGGAGAATGAGTGAATGAGTAAGTGAATGAATAAGTGAATGAATGGGTGAATGAATGAGTGAATGAATGAATGAGTGAATGAATGAGTGAATGCGGAATGAGTGAGTTAATGAGTGGGTGAATGAGTGAGTGAATGAATGAGTGAGTGAATGGATGAATGAATGCGGAATGAGTGAATGAATGAATGAGTGGGTGAGTGGATGTGGAATGAGTGAGTTAATGAGTGGGTAAATGAGTGAGTTAATGATTGAGTGAATGGATGAATGAATAAGTGAATGAAGGACATTGCAGAAACTCTCCTAACTCGTCCTAGGAAATAATTATAGATCACAGTCTGCAAACATGTGATTACCCCGACACCGGGCTCATCCGGAAACCATCACTGGAAGATATGTGGATACATAGTAATTGTAGACGTCATTGTGCGGAGAGCTGAGTAATTACAGAGCTGATCCTGCGGGGTCACTGGGTAAGATTGGGGAGAGCAGGCGGAGGACATGGGAACCAGTATAAATGGTGGCAATTTAAGAGGCCGCGTCGGAGCAACACAAATATGACATTGGACGCCAAACGTCACCACACGTAGGCGTTACAGATATGTCCGTGGGGCGATATACGCTGCTATGGAAGATGACGCCTCTCTATTTCCATTCTTTGACAACAAGCAAAACTGTTCAGAATATTTAGGATTAAAGGGACAGTCCACTACCGGACAACCCCGAATTAAAATGAAAACAATCTGTACTCGCCTCCTGCAGGGTTAATCCACCGCTCACCAGTATTGGACAACGCTTCTAAGTTGAAGACGTTTTCCTAATATTATAGTCTGTGCACTTGTCAATTCAGGTGACTGTTCAGAAATGGTGGAAACTAATTGCTATAATATTTCCCATACACAGAACACACAGACATGGGAGATTCCTTCTCTCCTGCTTCTATGCGGCACATGTTTAAAAGCAACTGAAACATGGAGAACATTATATATAAGTCTAACCTCTATTGTTGGTAAAATATTTGAAGGGTTTCTGAGGGATGTTATTCTGGATTATCTCAATGAGAATAACTGTTTAACTCCATATCAGCATGGGTTTATGAGAAATCGCTCCTGTCAAACCAATCTAATCAGTTTTTATGAAGAGGTAAGCTATAGACTGGACCACGGTGAGTCATTGGACGTGGTATATCTCGATTTTTCCAAAGCGTTTGATACCGTGCCGCACAAGAGGTTGGTACACAAAATGAGAATGCTTGGTCTGGGGGAAAATGTGTGTAAATGGGTTAGTAACTGGCTTAGTGATAGAAAGCAGAGGGTGGTTATAAATGGTATAGTCTCTAACTGGGTCGCTGTGACCAGTGGGGTACCGCAGGGGTCAGTATTGGGACCTGTTCTCTTCAACATATTCATTAATGATCTGGTAGAAGGTTTACACAGTAAAATATCGATATTTGCAGATGATACAAAACTATGTAAAGCAGTTAATACAAGAGAAGATAGTATTCTGCTGCAGATGGATCTGGATAAGTTGGAAACTTGGACTGAAAGGTGGCAGATGAGGTTTAACAATGATAAATGTAAGGTTATACACATGGGAAGAGGGAATCAATATTACCATTACACACTGAACGGGAAACCACTGGGTAAATCTGACAGGGAGAAGGACTTGGGGATCCTAGTTAATGATAAACTTACCTGGAGCAGCCAGTGCCAGGCAGCAGCTGCCAAGGCAAACAGGATCATGGGGTGCATTAAAAGAGGTCTGGATACACATGATGAGAGCATTATACTGCCTCTGTACAAATCCCTAGTTAGACCGCACATGGAGTACTGTGTCCAGTTTTGGGCACCGGTGCTCAGGAAGGATATAATGGAACTAGAGAGAGTACAAAGGAGGGCAACAAAATTAATAAAGGGGATGGGAGAACTACAATACCCAGATAGATTAGCGAAATTAGGATTATTTAGTCTAGAAAAAAGACAACTGAGGGGCGATCTAATAACCATATATAAGTATATAAGGGGACAATACAAATATCTCGCTGAGGATCTGTTTATACCAAGGAAGGGACGGGCACAAGGGGGCATTCTTTGCGTCTGGAGGAGAGAAGGTTTTTCCACCAACATAGAAGAGGATTCTTTACTGTTAGGGCAGTGAGAATCTGGAATTGCTTGCCTGAGGAGGTGGTGATGGCGAACTCAGTCGAGGGGTTCAAGAGAGGCCTGGATGTCTTCCTGGAGCAGAACAATATTGTATCATACAATTATTAGGTTCTGTAGAAGGACGTAGATCTGGGGATTTATTATGATGGAATATAGGCTGAACTGGATGGACAAATGTCTTTTTTCGGCCTTACTAACTATGTTACTATGTTATTGTATTGTATCATATAGCAGTACTGAGCAGTGAAGCTGTGAATGAATCACTGAGATAAAAAATTTACAATAAAGAAGCAGCATCTAACACATTATACAACAGTACTGAGCAGTGTAGCTGTGAATGAAGCACTGAGATAAAAAATGTACTAAAAAGAAGCAGCATCTAACACATTATACAACGGTACTAAGCAGTGTAGCTGTGAATGAAGCACTGAGATGAAAAATGTACTATAAAGAAGCAGCGTCTAACACATTATACAGCAGTACTAAACAGTGTAGCTGTGAATGAAGCACTGAGATGAAAAATATACTATAAAGAAGCAGAATCTAACACATTATAAAGCAGTACTGAGCAGTGTTGCTCTGAATGAAGCATTGGGGTGAAATACATAGTAGAAAAAAGCATCATCTAACACATTATACAGAAATGCTGAGCAGTGTAGCTGTGAATGAAGCACTAGGGTGAAAAACATACTAGAAAGAAGCCTTGCCTAGCACATTATACACCAGTACTGAGAATTGTAATGTGAGTCCAGTCTATGGTAAGAATAAGATAAAACATTTACTAGAAATCAGCAACATAAAGAAAATTATACAGCAGTACTGAGAAGTGCATCAGTAAATCCAGCACTGGGATGAGATAAATATTTTGTGGAAAGTAGCAATATACAACAGCAGTTCTGACGAGTGTAGCTGAGTATTAAGCGCCTGAGCGACAGAAAATACTGGAAAAGCTGTCAGTGTCTATTATTTTAACAACGATGGATTTATCAGTTTTGCAGAGTGAATAATGAGTTTGGGGAAAATGGAGAAGAGAAGAAGTGTCTCTTACGTGGATAAAAAAAGTAGATTTATCATGGAGCCGATATATAATTGGTGCAACCTGGGTGGCTGCACAGGGGCCCAAGATGTGAGGGGGCCAAGTTCTGCCTCCAATGCAGGTGAAATTGCTTTATGATGAGCTATTGGACTGCACAAGGGCCCATATATTGTTATTGCACAGGGGCTCATATATTGTTATTGTACAGGGGCCCATATATTGTTATTGCACAGGGGTCCATATATTGTTATTGCACAGGGGCTCATATATTGTTATTGTACAGGGGCCCATATATTGTTATTGCACAGGGGCCCATATATTGTTATTGCACAGGGGCTCATATATTGTTATTGCACAGGGGCTCATATATTGTTATTGTACAGGGGCCCATATATTGTTATTGCACAGGGGCCCATATATTGTTATTGCACAGGGGCTCATATATTGTTATTGTACAGGGGCCCATATATTGTTATTGCACAGGGGCCCATATATTGTTATTGCACAGGGGCTCATATATTGTTATTGCACAGGGGCCCATATATTGTTATTGCACAGGGGCCCATATATTGTTATTGCACAGGGGCCCATATATTGTTATTGCACAGGAGCCCATATATTGTTATTGCACAGGGGCCCATATATTGTTATTGCACAGGGGTCTATATATTGTTATTGCACAGGGGCTCATATATTGTTATTGCACAGGGGCCCATATATTGTTATTGCACAGGGGTTCATATATTGCTATTGCACAGGGGCCCATATATTGTTATTGCACAGGGGCCCATATATTGCTATTGCACAGGGGCCCATATATTGTTATTGCACAGGGGCCCATATATTGTTATTGCACAGGGGCCCATATATTGCTATTGCACAGGGGCCCATATATTGTTATTGCACAGGGGCCCATATATTGTTATTGCACAGGGGCCCATATATTGTTATTGCACAGGGGCCCATATATTGTTATTGCACAGGGGCCCATATATTGTTATTGCACAGGGGCCCATATATTGTTATTGCACAGGGGCCCATATATTGCTATTGCACAGGGGCCCATATATTGTTATTGCACAGGAGCCCATATATTGTTATTGCACAGGGGCCCATATATTGTTATTGCACAGGGGTCCATATATCGTTAATGCACAGGGGCTCATATATCGTTATTGCACAGGGGCCCATATATTGTTATTGCACAGGGGTCCATATATTGCTATTGCACAGGGGCCCATATATTGTTATTGCACAGGGGCCCATATATTGTTATTGCACAGGGGCCCATATATTGTTATTGCACAGGGGCCCATATATTGTTATTGCACAGGGGCCCATATATTGTTATTGCACAGGGGCCCATATATTGTTATTGCACAGGGGCCCATATATTGCTATTGCACAGGGGCCCATATATTGCTATTGCACAGGGGCCCATATATTGTTATTGCACAGGGGCCCATATATTGTTATTGCACAGGGGTCCATATATTGTTATTGCACAGGGGCCCATATATTGTTATTGCACAGGGGCCCATATATTGTTATTGCACAGGGGTCCATATATTGTTATTGCACAGGGGCCCATATATTGTTATTGCACAGGGGCCCATATATTGTTATTGCACAGGGGCCCATATATTGTTATTGCACAGGGGCCCATATATTGTCATTGCACAGGGGCCCATATATTGTTATTACACAGGGGCCCTCTTCTGTCTGTGCCTGCCACTAGATTTATTTGATAAAATGATTCTAAAGTAGTGAGTGGAGCTGCTATGTTGTTTCCCATGTGCAGCACACACCGAAATGAGGGATTGCATATCACTTACATCTATATAGCACATGCTCAGAAGCAGCAGCTCGGAGGACAGTATACAGCAGTGTAGCTGTGAATCCAGCACCGGGTGAGATAAAACAGATATTTTAGAATCCTGGTGTTCTGTCTTAATTTGACAACACAGACATTTTCAGTTTTTCCTAAGAGGAGAAAGAAGTTCTGATAAGATATAACATAAAGTTTCTTACATTCACTTGCATTATTCATTTCTGTGTCTGCTGTTTATGGCGATAATTCCTGTGTGTTTTTGTATCCTTTAACTTGTTTCCTAGATGAATCTTGCAGTGCTGATGTCACCTCGCGTCTCCGCTCATTATAGTCAGTTTGCTCACATCCTCCAACTTTCCCCTTCTCTGTATTTTTGTTGTTGTTTTTACTGCTGGAGATTTTGTTCTGTCGTCAATGAAGATGAACCACAACCTGAATGTAACCTCGCCGAAGAAATTGCACAGCTCATTACAGACACTTTCCCTCCAATCTCAGCTGCTATTTCTTATGTTTATGTAGCATCAATTTTATTTGTTTTCTTGGAAGTAAATCTGTGACAGCGACATCTGGTGTCATCTGTATGGAGTATAATGTGTAAGTGAGTCCTTCCTACATCCTTGACACGTGGCGTGCTGCTACATGGACAGATGGTACTGATCCCGAGTTACATCCTGTATTATACTCCAGAGCTGCACTCACTATTCTGCTGGTGCAGTCACTGTGTACATACAGTACATTACTGATCCTGAGTTACATCCTGCATTATACCCCAGAGCTGCACTCACTATTCTGCTGGTGCAGTCACTGTGTACATACATTACTGATCCTGAGTTACCGCCTGTATTATACCCCAGAGCTGCACTCACTATTCTGCTGCTGCAGTCACTGTGTACATACATTACATTACTGGTCCTGAGTTATCTCCTGTATTATACTCCAGAGCTGCACTCACTATTCTGCTGGTGCAGTCACTGTGTACATACATTACATTACTGATCCTGAGTTACATCCTGTATTATACCCCAGAGCTGCACTCACTATTCTGCTGCTGCTGTCACTGTGTACATACATTACATTACTGGTCCTGAGTTATCTCCTGTATTATACTCCAGAGCTGCACTCACTATTCTGCTGGTGCAGTCACTGTGTACATACATTACATTACTGATCCTGAGTTACATCCTGTATTATACTCCAGAGCTGCACTCACTATTCTGCTGGTGCAGGCACTGTGTACATACATTACATTACTGATCCTGAGTTACATCCTGTATTATACTCCAGAGCTGCACTCACTATTCTGCTGGTGCAGTCACTGTGTACATACATTACATTACTGATCCTGAGTTACATCCTGTATTATACTCCAGAGCTGCACTCACTATTCTGCTGGTGCAGTCACTGTGTACATACATTACATTACTGGTCCTGAGTTATCTCCTGTATTATACTCCAGAGCTGCACTCACTATTCTGCTGGTGCAGTCACTGTGTACATACATTACATTACTGATCCTGAGTTACATCCTGCATTATACCCCAGAGCTGCACTCACTATTCTGCTGCTGCAGTCACTGTGTACATACATTACTGATCCGGAGTTACATCCTGTATTATACTCCAGAGCTGCACTCACTATTCAGCTGGTGCAGTCACTGTGTACATACATTACTGATCCTGAGTTACATCCTGTATTATACCCCAGAGCTGCACTCACTATTCTGCTGGTGCAGTCACTGTGTACATACATTACATTACTGACCCTGAGGTACATCCTGTATTATACCCCAGAGCTGCACTCACTATTCTGCTGGTGCAGTCACTGTGTACATACATTACTGATCCTGAGTTACATTCTATATTATACCCCAGAGTTGCACTCACTATTCTGCTGGTGCAGTCACTGTGTACATACATTACATTACTGATCCTGAGTTACATCCTGTATTATACTCCAGAGCTGCACTCACTATTCTGCTGCTGCAGTCACTGTGTACATACATTACATTACTGATCCTGAGTTACATCCTGTATTATACTCCAGAGCTGCACTCACTATTCTGCTGGTGCAGTCACTGTGTACATACATTACATTACTGATCCTGACTTACATCCTGTATTATACCCCAGAGCTGCACTCACTATTCTGCTGGTGCAGTCACTGTGTACATACATTACATTACTGATCCTGAGTTACATCCTGTATTATACTCCAGAGCTGCACTCACTATTCTGCTGGTGCAGTCACTGTGTACATACATTACATTGCTGATCCTGACTTACATCCTGCATTATACTCCAGAGCTGCACTCACTATTCTGCTGGTGCAGTCACTGTGTACATACATTACATTGCTGATCCTGACTTACATCCTGCATTATACTCCAGAGCTGCACTCACTATTCTGCTGGTGCAGTCACTGTGTACATACATTACATTACTGATCCTGACTTACATCCTGTATTATACCCCAGAGCTGCACTCACTATTCTGCTGGTGCAGTCACTGTGTACATACATTACATTACTGATCCTGAGTTACATCCTGTATTATACTCCAGAGCTGCACTCACTATTCTGCTGGTGCAGTCACTGTGTACATACATTACATTGCTGATCCTGACTTACATCCTGCATTATACTCCAGAGCTGCACTCCATACATGATCAGATAACTCTCCAGCTCTATATTACAATGTGTCGGAGTTTCGCTCTTGCTGGAGATGAGCGGTGCGGTCTGCGGGGGTAATAGCTGCCATATGAAGGAGTTGCCATAAGCAGTGAATTCCCCGCACACTCAGGTGCACAATGTGCCTCCCGCTGTGCCTGCTGAATGGCCGCAGCACTAATGTTCCTGTGTTTAGCGGCTGGTGTTGGCGTGTAATGAGCCGCTCCTGACAGCGATGAGGGATGTACGGGAATGTCACCTGGCTGCGCTCAGCCTCCGGAGCAGACACTCCGCATAGGCCCCCGCCATTCTCCAGATGAGGCCGGTGACTTCCTGACAGCTCCACTCCTGACTAATGCACACGTGCTCCCGGCTAATGTTTGCCGACATCGAGCCGAGCTGCAGAGCGAGGGAAATGAATTGTAAACAAGCATCGATTGGCCTTTTCCAATGCACACGAGCTACAATTAAACACACAGATCTGTCGTTCTCGCAGCCTCGGCTCCTTCCAGTTGTCAGCTACAGATCCAACGAAATTAACAGCCCGGCCTAACGACTTTAACTCGTAATGACGGAATTGATCGGCGCACCTCGCCTCGGTGCTGGGGGAGGGGTGGATGCGGGAGGTGAGGGCCCTTTCATTATAAGTGTCGGGGCACTCAACCTGAAGTGGGCAGCACGGAAACTACGTCAGTAGAAATGCAGAACGTGTCCGCATGGAACTCCTCCAGAACTGATACAATGCCCATCTTAGCTGCTCAACCCTGTTCTTCCAAAACCAGCTTCTCCACCATGGCAGAAGATCAGCTCTCCACCCTCCTGTCTAGATCACACCTCACCACCTGCACGCTTGACCCGCTCCCATCACACCTCATCCCTAACCTCACCACAGTCTTCATCCCAACCCTATCACCTTTCTTCAACCTCTCACTCACAACTGGTGTCTTTCCCTCATCCTTCAAACATGCCAAGATCACACTCATCCTCAAAAAGCCCTCCCTCGACCCATCCTCTGTGTCTAGCTATCGCACGATATCACTTCTTCCTTATGCCTCAAAATTACTGGAGCACGTCCATCTTGAACTATCCTCCCACCTCTCCTCCTGCTCCCTCTTTGACCTGTTACAATCTGTCTTCCGACCCCATCACTCAACTGAAACTGCCCTAACTAAAGTCACCAACGACCTACTAACCGCCAAGATCCTGAAGAAGGATATCATCCGAAACGCGCGTCGGGGTGGGTTTGGAGCCGGCGCGATCCCCTGAGTATCACTGGTATGTTTGTACAGTACATGTCCTTTACTCTAAGTTCGTCACTGTCATACTATTATTGATGTGGAATGCTCTGTACATAAAGTAACGTTTTACCTGTTATGATATAACGTATCCATACAAGGGGACCGCTACTGTGCTCCGTGCCTCCATGCTGTGTGCTGCCACATTTTCCCCATTTTTTGACTATGTTCTTTATCCTTTATTTATTGAATACAATTTTAATTATAGATTTGGACTATGGCACTAGTTTCTTTTAGTGGTCTTGCATTCTGTAATGCTGTAGATCAGTCCCCGATGTAACCTGAAAGATGAGAAAAAGAGGTTATATTATACTCACCCAGGGGCGGTCCCAGTTCTGGTACGATGGGCATCGCAGTCCGGTCCGGGGCCTCCCATCTTCTTACGATCACGTCCTTTTCTTGTCTTCACACCGCAGGCGTACTTTATCCTGTTGAGGGCAGAGCAAAGTACTGCAGTGCGCAGGTGCTGGGCCTCTCTGACCTTTCCCGGTGCCAGCGCACTGCAGTACTTTGCTCTGCCCTCAACAGGACAAAGTACGCCTGCGGCGGAGCGTGAAGACAAGAAGAGGACGTCATCTTATGAAGATGGGAGGCCCTGGCCCGCACCGCGACGCCCATCGGACCGGACCGCAGCGGGACCGCCCCTGGGTGAGTATAATCTAACCTCTTTTTCTCATCTTTCAGGTTACATCGGGGGTTTATCTACAGCATTACAGAATGCATTACAGAATGCTGGAGATGAGCCCCTGATGCCGGTGTGCTTAGCTCACCTTCCATTTTGGGGGTGACAGGTTCCCTTTAATTTCTTACATTTTGTTATTGATTTCAGCAAAGAACAGAGGGACAAAGGAGAAACTATAATTACATGAGTATTTTCTTAAAATACAAGAAAAGTGCATGGAAGATAAGAGGTCAACAAGGGACTGGTGGAAGAGACTCGGGGAGCACCACCTGTCCATGAGTTAGGGGTGTAAACCACGTACCTTGCCCTGGCTGCTGACAACCCATGCTGTGCCACTGCAACCCAGAGGAGACAGGCAGAAAGCTGCAATCCATAAGGCTCAACTCTATACACGGCTCATGAGGCAATTTACCAAAATCCTGGATCCAGACATCTGACTGACTCATCCATTGACTCTAGTGTGGAGTGAAGAATGGTGTCAGTGACCCCATATCAAATACCACATGGCCATAAGTCTTCAGCCCCTTTGCTCAGTATTGAGTAGAAGCACCTTTTGGGCCAGTACATCCATGAGTCTTCTTGGGAATGATGCAACAAGTTTTACACCCCTGGATTTGGGGATCCCCGGCCATTCTTCCTTGCAGATCATCTCCAGTTCCGTCAGGTTGGATGGTGAACGTTGGTGGACGCCATTTTCAGGTCTCTCCAGAGATGCTCCATTGGGTTTAGGTCAGGGCTCTGGTTGGGTCGGTCAGTAATGGTCACAGAGTTGTTCTGAAGCCACTCCTTTGTTATTTTAGCTGTGTGCTTAGGGTCATTGTCTTGTTGGAAGGTGAACCTTCGGCCAAGTCTGAGGTCCAGAGCACTCTGGAAGGTTTTTATCCAGGATATCTCAGTACTTGGCCGCATTCATGTTTCCTTCAATGACAACCAGTCATCCTGTCCCTGCAGCTGAAAAACACCCCCATAGCATGATGCTGCCACCACCATGCTTCACTGTTGGGATAGTATTGGGAAGGTGATGAGCAGTGCCTGGTTTTCTCCACACATACCGCTTAGAATTATCACCAGAAAGGTCTATCTTCATCTCATCAGACCAGAGAATCTTATTTCTCATAGTCTGGGAGTCCTTCATGTGTTTATTTTTAGCAAATTCTATGCAGGCTTACATACAGTGGGGCAAAAAAGTATTTAGTCAGTCAGCAATAGTGCAAGTTCCACCACTTAAAAAGATGAGAGGCGTCTGTAATTTACATCATAGGTAGAACTCAACTATGGGAGACAAACTGAGAAAAAAAAATCCAGAAAATCACATTGACTGTTTTTTTATAATTTTATTTGCATATTATGGTGGAAAATAAGTATTTGGTCAGAAACAAACAATCAAGATTTCTGGCTCTCACAGACCTGTAACTTCTTCTTTAAGAGTCTCCTCTTTCCTCCACTCATTACCTGTAGTAATGGCACCTGTTTAAACTTGTTATCAGTATAAAAAGACACCTGTGCATACCCTCAAACAGTCTGACTCCAAACTCTACTATGGTGAAGACCAAAGAGCTGTCAAAGGACACCAGAAACAAAATTGTAGCCCTGCACCAGGCTGGGAAGACTGAATCTGCAATAGACAACCAGCTTGGAGTGAAAAAATCAACAGTGGGAGCAATAATTAGAAAATGGAAGACATACAAGACCACTGATAATCTCCCTCGATCTGGGGCTCCACGCAAAATCCCACTCCGTGGGGTCAGAATGATCACAAGAACGGTAAGCAGAAATCCCAGAACCACGCAGGGGGACCTAGTGAATGAACTGCAGAGAGCTGGGACCAATGTAACAAGGCCTACCATAAGTAACACACTACGCCACCATGGACTCAGATCCTGCAGTGCCAGACGTGTCCCACTGCTTAAGCCAGTACATGTCCGGGCCCGTCTGAAGTTTGCTAGCGAGCATTTGGATGATCCAGAGGAGTTTTGGGAGAATGTCCTATGGTCTGATGAAACCAAACTGGAACTGTTTGGTAGAAACACAACTTGTCGTGTTTGGAGGAAAAAGAATACTGAGTTGCATCCATCAAACACCATACCTACTGTAAAGCATGGTGGTGGAAACATCATGCTTTGGGGCTGTTTCTCTGCAAAGGGGCCAGGACGACTGATCCGGGTACATGAAAGAATGAATGGGGCCATGTATCGTGAGATTTTGAGTGCAAACCTCCTTCCATCAGCAAGGGCATTGAAGATGAAACATGGCTGGGTCTTTGAACATGACAATGATCCAAAGCACACCGCCAGGGCAACAAAGGAGTGGCTTCGTAAGAAGCATTTCAAGGTCCTGGAGTGGCCTAGCCAGTCTCCAGATCTCAACCCTATAGAAAACCTTTGGAGGGAGTTGAAAGTCCGTGTTGCCAAGCGAAAAGCCAAAAACATCACTGCTCTAGAGGAGATCTGCATGGAGGAATGGGCCAACATACCAACAACAGTGTGTAGCAACCTTGTGAAGACTTACAGAAAACGTTTGACGTCTGTCATTGCCAACAAAGGATATATTACAAAGTATTGAGATGAAATTTTGTTTCTGACCAAATACTTATTTTCCACCATAATATGCAAATAAAATGATAAAAAAACAGACAATGTGATTTTCTGGATTTTTTTTCCTCAGTTTGTCTCCCATGGTTGAAGTCTACCTATGATGTAAATTACAGACGCCTCTCATCTTTTTAAGTGGTGGAACTTGCACTATTGCTGACTGACTAAATACTTTTTTGCCTCACTGTATGTATCACACTGAGGAGAGGCTTCCGTCGGGCCACTCTGCCATAAAGGCCTGACTGGTGGAGGCTGCAGTGATGTTGACTTTGTGGAACTTTCTCCCATCTCCCTACTGCATCTCTGGAGCTCGGCCACCGTGATCTTGGGGTTCTTCTTTACCTCTCTCACCCAGGCTCTCCTCCCACGATTACTCAGTTTGGCTGGATGGCCAGGTCTAGGAAGACTTCTGGTGGTCCCAAACTTTTTCCATTTAAGGATTATGGAGGCCACTGTGCTCTTAGGAACCTTGAGTACTGCAGAAATTCTGTTGTAACCTTGGCCAGATCTGTGCCTTCCACAATTCTGTCTCTGAGCTCCTTGGTCGGTTCCTTTGACCTCATGATCCTAATTTGGTCTGACATGCCCTGTGAGCTGTGAGGTCTTATATAGACAGGTGTGCGCCGCTCCAAATCAAGTCCTATCAGTTTAATTACACACAGCTGGACTCCAATGAAGGAGGAGAACGATCTCAAGGAGGATCACAAGGAAATGGACAGCATGGGACTTACATATGAGTGTCTGAGCAAAGGGTCTGAAGACTTATGGCCATGTAATATTTCAGGTTTTCTTTTTTATTAAATTTGCAAAAATGTCTACATTTCTGTCAAGATGGGGTGCAGAGTGTACATTAATGAGAAAAAAATGAACTTTCTTTAATTTACCAAATGGCTGCAATGAAAAATGTAAAGGGGTCTGAATACTTTCTATACCCACTGTACAGTTATGTGAAAAAGTGTTCACCCCCTTCCTGATTTCTTATTCTTTTGCATGCTTTTCACACTTAAATGTTTCCAATCACCAAACTAATGTAAATATTAGACAAAGATAACACAAGTAATCACAAAATGCAGTTTATAAATGAAGGTCTTTATTATTAAGGGAAAAAAGAAATCTAAACTGTGTGATAAAGTGATTGCCCCCTAAACCTAATAACTGGTCCGGCCGCCCTTAGCAGCAACAACTGCAATCAGGCATTTGCGATAACTGGCAATGAGTCTTTTACAAGACTCTGGAGGAATTTTGGCCGCTCATCTCAGCAGAATTGTTGTAATTCAGCCACATTGGAGGTTACAGAGCATGAACCGCCTTTTTAAGGTCGTGACACAGCATCTCAATCGGATGAAGGTCAGGACTATGATTAGGCCACTCTAAAGTCTTAATTTTGTTTTTCTAAAGTCACTCAGAGGTGGACTTGCTGGTGTGTTTTGGATCATTAACCTGCTGCATAACCCAAAGTGCCAGGATTTTTTTGGTAGATGGGACAATTCATGGTTCCATTTACCACAGCAAGTCTTCCAATTCCTGAAGAAGAAAAACAGCCCCAGACCATCACACTACCTCCACCATATTTTACTGTTGGTATTATGTTCCTTTTCTGAAATGCTGTGTTACTTCTACGCCAGATGTAATGGAATATAAACCTTCCAAAAAGTTCAACTTTTGTCTCATCAGTCCACAGAGTATTCTACCAAATGTCTTGGGGATCATCAAGATGTTTTCTGGCAAAACTGAGACGAGCCTTTACGTTCTTATTGCTCAGCAGTGGTTTTCGTCTTGGAACTCTGCCATGCAGGACATTTTTGCCCAGTCTCTTTCTTATGGTGGAGTCTTGAACACTGACCTTAACTGAGGCAAGCGAGGTTTGCAGTTCTTTGGATGTTGTTGTGCGGTCTTTTGTGATCTCTTGGATGAGTCGTTGCTGCGCTCTTTGGGGTAATTTTGGTTGGCCGGCCACTCCTGGGAAGGTTCTCCACTGTTCCATGTTTTTGCCATTTGCGGATAATAGCTGTCACTTTGGTTTGCTGGAGTCCCAAAGCTTTAGAGATGGCTTTATAACCTGTTCCAAACTGATAGATCTCAATTACTTTGTTTCTCATTTGTTCCAGAATTTCTTTTGATTGCGGCATGAGGTCTATCTTTTGAGGACCTTTTAGTCTACTTCACTTTGTCAGGCAGGTCCTATTTAAGTGATTTCTTGATTGAGAACAGTTTTGGCAGTTATCATGGCCTGCGTGTGGCTAGGGAATGTGAACTCTGCTTCCCGAAGATGTGATAAACCACAGTTAATTAATGTTTCAAAGGGGAGAGAGAGGGCAATTACTTTATCACACAGGGCCCTGTAGGTTTGGATTTCTGTTTCCATTAATAATTAAGACCTTCATTTATAAACTGGATTGTGTGATTACTTGTGTTATCTTTGTCTAATATTTACATTTGTTTGGTGATCGCAAACATTTAAGTGTGACAAACATACAAAACAATAGGAAATCAGGAAGGGGCAAACACTTTCACACAACTGTACATCTTATTCAATGTCCACATATATCTTAGCATTGCAGCTTCACATCAGAACGCTCTGAATGTCACAATTTCATACATGGCTGCTAAATATGCACTGCACCTGACTAGCAGTAGAGATGACCTGCACGCGGGTTAATGCGAGCCCCCAGCCCCAGTCATTAGCTCTGCACACACTGCAGATCTGCTCCAGATTCACCTCTGAGATGAATGAAGTGCAGGACAATTTACTGTGACTCCACATTGTGCGCTGTCAGCCAGGGGCCCGCGGTGTCACACTGCCACCAACTGGCAGCAAGGGGTCGATGCAGCTCGAAGCATCAATCATCTGCTGTGTCAATGCCATGAGCGAGGAGGGTTAATAATGGATGAGCTGTAGCTGTTATTCTGCGCTTCCTCCATTGATCGGCAGAGAATCTTCATTATCAGATCGCAGCTAATGAAAATAATCAATGTCTTCGTCAATAAAAGCAAAACGCCATAAATTACTACGATCACCATTACCGTGCTGTTATACCGGGGCCTGTATGGATCTATGCACCGTACAAAACATAGTTCTCTAGCAGACGGCATGATGTCAGGGGGCCACATAAACAGTGTTGCCTATAGACCCCCGGGCTGTACATAGCCACAGCCACTGAATGGCACCAGGCAGTGTTCCTGGCTTTGCCCGCACCCTCTCAATGGGGTTTGCAAGCAACAGGGCTGGACAGGAGCATTATCTGTATGGTTTTAGGGATCTCATACTATATGTATGGGTTTGTGGGACCAGCATGCTGTATATAGGGAGATGTGAGGCCATTATACTTGATATAGGGGGCTTTGCAACCATCATACTGTTTGTCTACAGAAGTGCTGTGGGGCCATCATACTGTGTCTATAGAGGTGTTGTGGGGCCATCATACTGTGTGTCTATAGAGGTGCTGTGGGGCCATCATACTGTGTGTCTATAGAGGTGCTGTGGGGCCATCATACTGTGTGTCTATAGAGGTGCTGTGGAGCCATCATACTGTGTGTCTATAGAGGTGCTGTGGGGCCATCATACTGTATGTCTATAGAGGTGCTGTGGGGCCATCATACTGTGTGTCTATAGAGGTGCTGTGGGGCCATCATACTGTGTGTCTATAGAGGTGCTGTGGGGCCATCATACTGTGTGTCTATAGAGGTGCTGAGGGGCCATCATACTGTGTGTCTATAGAGGTGCTGTGGAGCCATCATACTGTGTGTCTATAGAGGTGCTGTGGAGCCATCATACTGTGTGTCTATAGAGGTGCTGTGGAGCCATCATACTGTGTGTCTATAGAGGTGCTGTGGGGCCATCATACTGTGTGTCTATAGAGGTGCTGTGGAGCCATCATACTGTGTGTCTATAGAGGTGCTGTGGGACCATCATACTGTGTGTCTATAGAGGTGCTGTGGGACCATCATACTGTGTGTCTATAGAGGTGCCGTGGGGCCATCATACTGTGTGTCTATAGAGGTGCTGTGGGGCCATCATACTGTGTGTCTATAGAGGTGCTGTGGGGCCATCATACTGTGTGTCTATAGAGGTGCTGTGGGGCCATCATACTGTGTGTCTATAGAGGTGAGGTGGAGCCATCATACTGTGTGTCTATAGAGGTGCTGTGGGGCCATCATACTGTGTGTCTATAGAGGTGCTGTGGGGCCATCATACTGTGTGTCTATAGAGGTGCTGTGGAGCCATCATACTGTGTGTCTATAGAGGTGCTGAGGGGCCATACTGTGTGTCTATAGAGGTGCTGTGGGGCCATCATACTGTGTGTCTATAGAGGTGCTGTGGGGCCATCATACTATGTGTCTATAGAGGTGCTGAGGGGCCATCATACTGTGTGTCTATAGAGGTGCTGTGGAGCCATCATACTGTGTGTCTATAGAGGTGCTGAGGGGCCATCATACTGTGTGTCTATAGAGGTGCTGTGGGGCCATCATACTATGTGTCTATAGAGGTGCTGTGGAGCCAACATACTGTGTGTCTATAGAGGTGCTGTGGGGCCATCATACTGTGTGTCTATAGAGGTGCTGTGGGGCCATCATACTGTGTGTCTATAGAGGTGCTGTGGGACCATCATACTGTGTGTCTATAGAGGTGCTGTGGGGCCATCATACTGTGTGTCTATAGAGGTGCTGTGGAGCCGTCATACTGTGTGTCTATAGAGGTGCTGTGGAGCCATCATACTGTGTGTCTATAGAGGTGCTGTGGAGCCATCATACTGTGTGTCTATAGAGGTGCTGAGGGGCCATCATACTGTGTGTCTATAGAGGTGCTGTGGGGCCATCATACTATGTGTCTATAGAGGTGCTGTGGAGCCAACATACTGTGTGTCTATAGAGGTGCTGTGGGGCCATCATACTGTGTGTCTATAGAGGTGCTGTGGGGCCATCATACTGTGTGTCTATAGAGGTGCTGTGGGACCATCATACTGTGTGTCTATAGAGGTGCTGTGGGGCCATCATACTGTGTGTCTATAGAGGTGCTGTGGGACCATCATACTGTGTGTCTATAGAGGTGCTGTGGGGCCATCATACTGTGTCTATAGAGGTGCTGTGGGGCCATCATACTGTGTGTCTATAGAGGTGCTGAGGGGCCATACTGTGTGTCTATAGAGGTGCTGTGGAGCCGTTATACTGTGTGTCTATAGAGGTGCTGTGGGGCCATCATACTGTGTGTCTATAGAGGTGCTCTGGAGCCATCATACTGTGTGTCTATAGAGGTACTGTGGAACCATCATACTGTGTGTCTATAGAGGTGCTGTGGGGCCATCATACTGTGTGTCTATAGAGGTACTGTGGGGCCATCATACTGTGTGTCTATAGAGGTACTGTGGAGCCATCATACTGTGTGTCTATAGAGGTACTGTGGAGCCATCATACTGTGTCTATAGAGGTGCTGTGGAGACATCATACTGTGTCTATAGAGGTGCTGTGGAGCCATCATACTGTGTGTGTCTATAGAGGTACTGTGGAGCCATCATACTGTGTGTCTATAGAGGTGCTGTGGAGCCGTCATACTGTGTGTCTATGGAGGTGCTGTGGGACCATCATACTGTGTGTCTATAGAGGTACTGTGGGGCCATCATACTGTGTGTCTATAAAGGTACTGTGGAGCCATCATACTGTGTGTCTATAGAGGTACTGTGGAGCCATCATACTGTGTCTATAGAGGTGCTGTGGAGACATCATACTGTGTCTATAGAGGTGCTGTGGAGCCATCATACTGTGTGTGTCTATAGAGGTACTGTGGAGCCATCATACTGTGTGTCTATAGAGGTGCTGTGGAGCCGTCATACTGTGTGTCTATGGAGGTGCTGTGGAGCCATCATACTGTGTCTATAGAGGTGCTGTGGAGCCGTCATACTGTGTGTCTATAGAGATGCTGTGGGGCCATCATACTGTGTGTCTATAGAGGTGCTGTGGAGCCATCATACTGTGTGTCTATAGAGGTACTGTGGAGCCATCATACTGTGTGTCTATAGAGGTACTGTGGAACCATCATACTGTGTGTCTATAGAGGTACTGTGGAACCATCATACTGTGTGTCTATAGAGGTGCTGTGGGGCCATCATACTGTGTGTCTATAGAGGTGCTGTGGAGCCATCATACTGTGTGTCTATAGAGGTGCTGTGGAGTCGTCATACTGTGTGTCTATAGAGGTGCTGTGGGACCATCATACTGTGTGTCTATAGAGGTGCTGTGGGGCCATCATACTGTGTGTCTATAGAGGTGCTGTGGGGCCATCATACTGTGTGTCTATAGAGGTGCTGTGGGGCCATCATACTGTGTGTCTATAGAGGTGCTGTGGAGCCATCATACTGTGTGTCTATAGAGGTGCTGTGGAGCCATCATACTGTGTGTCTATAGAGGTGCTGTGGAGCCATCATACTGTGTGTCTATAGAGGTGCTCTGGAGCCATCATACTGTGTGTCTATAGAGGTGCTGTGGGGCCATCATACTGTGTGTCTATAGAGGTGCTGTGGGGCCATCATACTGTGTGTCTATGGAGGTGCTGTGGGGCCATCATACTGTGTGTCTATAGAGGTGCTGTGGAGCCATCATACTGTGTGTCTATAGAGGTGCTGTGGGGCCATCATACTGTGTGTCTATAGAGGTGCTGTGGAGCCATCATACTGTGTGTCTATAGAGGTGCTGTGGAGCCATCATACTGTGTATCTATAGAGGTGCTGTGGGGCCATCATACTGTGTGTCTATAGAGGTGCTGTGGAGCCATCATACTGTGTGTCTATAGAGGTGCTGTGGAGCCATCATACTGTGTGTCTATAGAGGTGCTGTGGGGCCAGCATACTGTGTGTCTATAGAGGTGCTGTGGAGCCATCATACTGTGTGTCTATAGAGGTGCTGTGGGGCCATCATACTGTGTGTCTATAGAGGTGTTGTGGGGCCATCATACTGTGTGTCTATAGAGGTGCTCTGGAGCCATCATACTGTGTGTCTATAGACGTGCTGTGGGGCCATCATACTGTGTGTCTATAGAGGTGTTGTGGGGCCATCATACTGTGTGTCTATAGAGGTACTGTGGGGCCATCATACTGTGTGTCTATAGAGGTGCTGTGGAGCCATCATACTGTGTGTCTATAGAGGTGCTGTGGGGCCATCATACTGTGTGTCTATAGAGGTGTTGTGGAGCCATCATACTGTGTGTCTATAGAGGTGCTGTGGGGCCATCATACTGTGTGTCTATAGAGGTGCTGTGGAGCCATCATACTGTGTGTCTATAGAGGTGCTGTGGAGCCATCATACTGTGTATCTATAGAGGTGCTGTGGGGCCATCATACTGTGTGTCTATAGAGGTGCTGTGGAGCCATCATACTGTGTGTCTATAGAGGTGCTGTGGAGCCATCATACTGTGTGTCTATAGAGGTGCTGTGGGGCCAGCATACTGTGTGTCTATAGAGGTGCTGTGGAGCCATCATACTGTGTGTCTATAGAGGTGCTGTGGGGCCATCATACTGTGTGTCTATAGAGGTGCTGTGGGGCCATCATACTGTGTGTCTATAGAGGTGCTGTGGGGCCATCATACTGTGTGTCTATAGAGGTGCTGTGGAGCCATCATACTGTGTGTCTATAGAGGTGCTGTGGGGCCATCATACTGTGTGTCTATAGAGGTGTTGTGGAGCCATCATACTGTGTGTCTATAGAGGTGCTGTGGGGCCATCATACTGTGTGTCTATAGAGGTGCTGTGGGGCCATCATACTGTGTGTCTATAGAGGTGCTGTGGAGCCATCATACTGTGTATCTATAGAGGTGCTGTGGGGCCATCATACTGTGTGTCTATAGAGGTGCTGTGGAGCCATCATACTGTGTGTCTATAGAGGTGCTGTGGAGCCATCATACTGTGTGTCTATAGAGGTGCTGTGGGGCCAGCATACTGTGTGTCTATAGAGGTGCTGTGGGGCCATCATACTGTGTGTCTATAGAGGTGCTGTGGAGCCATCATACTGTGTGTCTATAGAGGTGCTGTGGGGCCATCATACTGTGTGTCTATAGAGGTGCTGTGGAGCCATCATACTGTGTGTCTATAGAGGTGCTGTGGAGCCATCATACTGTGTATCTATAGAGGTGCTGTGGGGCCATCATACTGTGTGTCTATAGAGGTGCTGTGGAGCCATCATACTGTGTGTCTATAGAGGTGCTGTGGAGCCATCATACTGTGTGTCTATAGAGGTGCTGTGGGGCCAGCATACTGTGTGTCTATAGAGGTGCTGTGGAGCCATCATACTGTGTGTCTATAGAGGTGCTGTGGGGCCATCATACTGTGTGTCTATAGAGGTGTTGTGGGGCCATCATACTGTGTGTCTATAGAGGTGCTCTGGAGCCATCATACTGTGTGTCTATAGACGTGCTGTGGGGCCATCATACTGTGTGTCTATAGAGGTGTTGTGGGGCCATCATACTGTGTGTCTATAGAGGTACTGTGGGGCCATCATACTGTGTGTCTATAGAGGTGCTGTGGAGCCATCATACTGTGTGTCTATAGAGGTGCTGTGGGGCCATCATACTGTGTGTCTATAGAGGTACTGTGGAGCCATCATACTGTGTGTCTATAGAGGTGCTGTGGGGCCATCATACTGTGTGTCTATAGAGGTGCTGTGGAGCCATCATACTGTGTGTCTATAGAGGTGATGTGGGGCCATCATACTGTGTGTCTATAGAGGTACTGTGGGGCCATCATACTGTGTGTCTATAGAGGTGCTGTGGAGCCATCATACTGTGTGTCTATAGGGGTGCTGTGGGGCCATCATACTGTGTGTCTATAGAGGTGTTGTAGGGCCATCATACTGTGTGTCTATAGAGGTGATGTGGGGCCATCATACTATGTGTCTATAGAGGTGCTGTGGGGCCATCATACTGTGTGTCTATAGAGGTGCTGTGGAGCCATCATACTGTGTGTCTATAGAGGTGCTGTGGGGCCATCATACTGTGTGTCTATAAAGGTGCTGTGGGGCCATCATACTGTGTGTCTATAGAGGTGCTGTGGAGCCATCATACTGTGTGTCTATAGAGGTGCTGTGGGGCCATCATACTGTGTGTCTATAGAGGTGCTGTGGGGCCATCATACTGTGTGTCTATAGAGGTGCTGTGGAGCCATCATACTGTGTGTCTATAGAGGTGCTGTGGAGCCATCATACTGTGTGTCTATAGAGGTGCTGTGGGGCCATCATACTGTGTGTCTATAGAGGTGCTGTGGGGCCATCATACTGTGTGTCTATAGAGGTGCTGTGGGGCCATCATACTGTGTGTCTATAGAGGTGCTGTGGAGCCATCATACTGTGTCTATAGAGGTGCTGTGGGACCATCATACTGTGTGTCTATAGAGGTGCTGTGGGACCATCATACTGTGTGTCTATAGAGGTGCTGTGGAGCCATCATACTGTGTGTCTATAGAGGTGCTGTGGGGCCATCATACTGTGTGTCTATAGAGGTGCTGTGGGGCCATCATACTGTGTGTCTATAGAGGTGCTGTGGAGCCATCATACTGTGTCTATAGAGGTGCTGTGGGACCATCATACTGTGTGTCTATAGAGGTGCTGTGGGACCATCATACTGTGTGTCTATAGAGGTGCTGTGGAGCCATCATACTGTGTGTCTATAGAGGTGCTGTGGGGCCATCATACTGTGTGTCTATAGAGGTGCTGTGGGGCCATCATACTGTGTGTCTATAGAGGTGCTGTGGGGCCATCATACTGTGTGTCTATAGAGGTGCTGTGGAGCCATCATACTGTGTCTATAGAGGTGCTGTGGGACCATCATACTGTGTGTCTATAGAGGTGCTGTGGGACCATCATACTGTGTGTCTATAGAGGTGCTGTGGAGCCATCATACTGTGTGTCTATAGAGGTACTGTGGAGCCATCATACTGTGTGTCTATAGAGGTGCTGTGGGGCCATCATACTGTGTGTCTATAGAGGTGCTGTGGGGCCATCATACTGTGTGTCTATAGAGGTGCTGTGGGGCCATCATACTGTGTATCTATAGAGGTGCTGTGGAGCCATCATACTGTGTGTCTATAGAGGTACTGTGGAGCCATCATACTGTGTGTCTATAGAGGTGCTGTAGAGTCATCATACTGTGTGTCTATAGAGGTGCTGTGGAGCCATCATACTGTGTCTATAGAGGGACTGTGGAGCCATCATACTGTGTGTCTATAGAGGTGCTGTGGGGCCATCATACTGTGTGTCTATAGAGGTGCTGTGGAGCCATCATACTGTGTGTCTATAGAGGTGCTGTGGAGCCATCATACTGTGTGTCTATAGAGGTACTGTGGAACCATCATACTGTGTGTCTATAGAGGTACTGTGGAACCATCATACTGTGTGTCTATAGAGGTGCTGTGGAGTCGTCATACTGTGTGTCTATAGAGGTGCTGTGGGGCCATCATACTGTGTGTCTATAGAGGTGCTGTGGAACCATCATACTGTGTGTCTATAGAGGTGCTGTGGAGCCATCATACTGTGTGTCTATAGAGGTGCTGTGGGGCCATCATACTGTGTGTCTATAGAGGTGCTGTGGGGCCATCATACTGTGTGTCTATAGAGGTGCTGTGGGGCCATCATACTGTGTGTCTATAGAGGTGCTGTGGGACCATCATACTGTGTGTCTATAGAGGTACTGTGGAACCATCATACTGTGTGTCTATAGAGGTGCTGTGGGGCCATTATACTGTGTGTCTATAGAGGTGCTGTGGAACCATCATACTGTGTGTCTATAGAGGTGCTGTGGGGCCATCATACTGTGTGTCTATAGAGGTACTGTGGAACCATCATACTGTGTGTCTATAGAGGTACTGTGGAACCATCATACTGTGTGTCTATAGAGGTGCTGTGGGGCCATCATACTGTGTGTCTATAGAGGTACTGTGGAGCCATCATACTGTGTGTCTATAGAGGTACTGTGGAACCGTCATACTGTGTGTCTATAGAGGTGCTGTGGAGCCGTCATACTGTGTGTCTATAGAGGTGCTGTGGGACCATCATACTGTGTGTCTATAGAGGTGCTGTGGGGCCATCATACTGTGTGTCTATAGAGGTGCTGTGGGGCCATCATACTGTGTGTCTATAGAGGTGCTGTGGGGCCATCATACTGTGTGTCTATAGAGGTGCTGTGGAGCCATCATACTGTGTCTATAGAGGTACTGTGGGGCCATCATACTGTGTGTCTATAGAGGTACTGTGGAACCATCATACTGTGTGTCTATAGAGGTGCTGTGGGACCATCATACTGTGTGTCTATAGAGGTGCTGTGGGGCCATCATACTGTGTGTCTATAGAGGTGCTGTGGGGCCATCATACTGTGTGTCTATAGAGGTGATGTGGGGCCATCATACTGTGTCTATAGAGGTGCTGTGGGACCATCATACTGTGTGTCTATAGAGGCGCTGTGGGGCCATCATACTGTGTGTCTATAGAGGTGCTGTGGAGCCGTCATACTGTGTGTCTATAGAGGTGCTGTGGGGCCACCATACTGTGTGTCTATAGAGGTGCTGTGGGGACACCATACTGTGTGTCTATAGAGGTGCTGTGGGGCCATCATACTGTGTGTCTATAGAGGTGCTGTGGGGCCACCATACTGTGTGTCTATAGAGGTGCTGTGGGGACACCATACTGTGTGTCTATAGAGGTGCTGTGGGGCCATCATACTGTGTGTCTATAGAGGTGCTGTGGGGCCACCATACTGTGTGTCTATAGAGGTGCTGTGGGGACACCATACTGTGTGTCTATAGAGGTGCTGTGGGGCCATCATACTGTGTGTCTATAGAGGTGCTGTGGAGCCATCATACTGTGTGTCTATAGAGGTACTGTGGAGCCATCATACTGTGTGTCTATAGAGGTGCTGTGGAGTCGTCATACTGTGTGTCTATAGAGGTGCTGTGGGGCCATCATACTGTGTGTCTATAGAGGTGCTGTGGGACCATCATACTGTGTGTCTATAGAGGTGCTGTGGGGCCATCATACTGTGTGTCTATAGAGGTGCTGTGGGACCATCATACTGTGTGTCTATAGAGGTACTGTGGAACCATCATACTGTGTGTCTATAGAGGTGCTGTGGGGCCATTATACTGTGTGTCTATAGAGGTACTGTGGAACCATCATACTGTGTGTCTATAGAGGTACTGTGGAACCATCATACTGTGTGTCTATAGAGGTACTGTGGAACCATCATACTGTGTGTCTATAGAGGTGCTGTGGAGTCGTCATACTGTGTGTCTATAGAGGTGCTGTGGGGCCATCATACTGTGTGTCTATAGAGGTGCTGTGGGACCATCATACTGTGTGTCTATAGAGGTGCTGTGGGGCCATCATACTGTGTGTCTATAGAGGTGCTGTGGGACCATCATACTGTGTGTCTATAGAGGTACTGTGGAACCATCATACTGTGTGTCTATAGAGGTGCTGTGGGGCCATTATACTGTGTGTCTATAGAGGTACTGTGGAACCATCATACTGTGTGTCTATAGAGGTACTGTGGAACCATCATACTGTGTGTCTATAGAGGTGCTGTGGGGCCATCATACTGTGTGTCTATAGAGGTACTGTGGAGCCATCATACTGTGTGTCTATAGAGGTACTGTGGAACCGTCATACTGTGTGTCTATAGAGGTGCTGTGGAGCCGTCATACTGTGTGTCTATAGAGGTGCTGTGGGACCATCATACTGTGTGTCTATAGAGGTGCTGTGGGGCCATCATACTGTGTCTATAGAGGTGCTGTGGGGCCATCATACTGTGTGTCTATAGAGGTGCTGTGGGGCCATCATACTGTGTGTCTTTAGAGGTGCTGTGGGGCCATCATACTGTGTGTCTATAGAGGTGCTGTGGGGCCATCATACTGTGTGTCTATAGAGGTGCTGTGGAGCCATCATACTGTGTCTATAGAGGTACTGTGGGGCCATCATACTGTGTGTCTATAGAGGTGCTGTGGAACCATCATACTGTGTGTCTATAGAGGTACTGTGGAACCATCATACTGTGTGTCTATAGAGGTGCTGTGGGACCATCATACTGTGTGTCTATAGAGGTGCTGTGGGGCCATCATACTGTGTGTCTATAGAGGTGCTGTGGGGCCATCATACTGTGTGTCTATAGAGGTGATGTGGGGCCATCATACTGTGTCTATAGAGGTGCTGTGGGACCATCATACTGTGTGTCTATAGAGGCGCTGTGGGGCCATCATACTGTGTGTCTATAGAGGTGCTGTGGAGCCGTCATACTGTGTGTCTATAGAGGTGCTGTGGGGCCACCATACTGTGTGTCTATAGAGGTGCTGTGGGGACACCATACTGTGTGTCTATAGAGGTGCTGTGGGGCCACCATACTGTGTGTCTATAGAGGTGCTGTGGGGACACCATACTGTGTTTCTATAGAGGTGCTGTGGGACCATCATACTGTGTGTCTATAGAGGTGCTGTGGGGCCACCATACTGTGTGTCTATAGAGGTGCTGTGGGGACACCATACTGTGTGTCTATAGAGGTGCTGTGGGGCCATCATACTGTGTGTCTATAGAGGTGCTGTGGGGCCATCATACTGTGTGTCTATAGAGGTGCTGTGGGGCCATCATACTGTGTGTCTATAGAGGTGCTGTGGGGCCATCATACTGTGTGTCTATAGAGGTGCTGTGGGGCCATCATACTGTGTGTCTATAGAGGTGCTGTGGGGCCGTCATACTGTGTGTCTATAGAGGTGCTGTGGGGCCGTCATACTGTGTGTCTATAGAGGTGCTGTGGGGCCATCATACTGTGTGTCTATAGAGGTGCTGTGGGGCCATCATACTGTGTGTCTATAGAGGTGCTGTGGGGCCATCATACTGTGTGTCTATAGAGGTGCTGTGGAGCCATCATACTGTGTGTCTATAGAGGTGCTGTGGAGCCATCATACTGTGTGTCTATAGAGGTGCTGTGGAGCCATCATACTGTGTGTCTATAGAGGTGCTCTGGAGCCATCATACTGTGTGTCTATAGAGGTGCTGTGGGGCCATCATACTGTGTGTCTATAGAGGTGCTGTGGAGCCATCATACTGTGTGTCTATAGAGATGCTGTGGGGCCATCATACTGTGTGTCTATAGAGGTGCTGTGGGGCCATCATACTGTGTGTCTATAGAGGTGCTGTGGAGCCATCATACTGTGTGTCTATAGAGGTGCTGTGGGGCCCTCATACTGTGTGTCTATAGAGGTGCTGTGGGGCCCTCATACTGTGTGTCTATAGAGGTGCTGTGGAGCCATCATACTGTGTGTCTATAGAGGTGCTCTGGAGCCATCATACTGTGTGTCTATAGAGGTGCTGTGGGGCCATCATACTGTATGTCTATAGAGGTGCTGTGGAGCCATCATACTGTGTGTCTATAGAGGTGCTGTGGGGCCATCATACTGTGTGTCTATAGAGGTGCTGTGGGGCCATCATACTGTGTGTCTATAGAGGTGCTGTGGAGCCATCATACTGTGTGTCTATAGAGGTGCTGTGGGGCCATCATACTGTGTGTCTATAGAGGTGCTGTGGGGCCATCATACTGTGTGTCTATAGAGGTGCTGTGGGGCCATCATACTGTGTGTCTATAGAGGTGCTGTGGGGCCATCATACTGTGTGTCTATAGAGGTGCTGTGGGGCCATCATACTGTGTGTCTATAGAGGTGCTGTGGGGCCATCATACTGTGTGTCTATAGAGGTGCTGTGGGGCCATCATACTGTGTGTCTATAGAGGTGCTGTGGGACCATCATACTGTGTGTCTATAGAGGTGCTGTGGAGCCATCATACTGTGTGTCTATAGAGGTGCTGTGGGACCATCATACTGTTTGTCTATAGAGGTGCTGTGGAGCCATCATACTGTGTGTCTATAGAGGTGCTGTGGGGCCATCATACTGTGTGTCTATAGAGGTGCTGTGGGGCCATCATACTGTGTGTCTATAGAGGTGCTGTGGAGCCATCATACTGTGTGTCTATAGAGCTGCTGTGGAGCCATCATACTGTGTGTCTATAGAGGTACTGTGGAGCCATCATACTGTGTGTCTATAGAGGTACTGTGGAGCCATCATACTGTGTCTATAGAGGTGCTGTGGGACCATCATACTGTGTGTCTATAGAGGTGCTGTGGAGCCATCATACTGTGTGTCTATAGAGGTGCTGTGGGGCCATCATACTGTGTGTCTATAGAGGTGCTGTGGGGTCATCATACTGTGTGTCTATAGAGGTGCTGTGGGGTCATCATACTGTGTGTCTATAGAGGTGCTGTGGGGTCATCATACTGTGTGTCTATAGAGGTGCTGTGGGGCCATCATACTGTGTGTCTATAGAGGTGCTGTGGAGTCATCATACTGTGTGTCTATAGAGGTGCTGTGGAGTCATCATACTGTGTGTCTATAGAGTTGCTGTGGGGTCATCATACTGTGTGTCTATAGAGGTGCTGTGGGGCCATCATACTGTGTGTCTATAGAGGTGTTGTGGGGCCATCATACTGTGTGTCTATAGAGGTGCTGTGGGGCCATCATACTGTGTGTCTATAGAGGTGCTGTGGGGCCATCATACTGTGTGTCTATAGAGGTGCTGTGGGGCCATCATACTGTGTGTCTATAGAGGTGCTGTGGGGCCATCATACTGTGTGTCTATAGAGGTGCTGTGGGGCCATCATACTGTGTGTCTATAGAGGTGCTGTGGGGCCATCATACTGTGTGTCTATGGAGGTGCTGTGGAGTCATCATACTGTGTGTCTATAGAGGTGCTGTGGAGCCATCATACTGTGTGTCTATAGAGGTGCTGTGGAGCCATCATACTGTGTGTCTATAGAGGTGCTGTGGGGCCATCATACTGTGTGTCTATAGAGGTGCTGTGGGGCCATCATACTGTGTGTCTATAGAGGTGCTGTGGAGCCATCATACTGTGTGTCTATAGAGGTGCTCTGGAGCCATCATACTGTGTGTCTATAGAGGTGCTGTGGGGCCATCATACTGTGTGTCTATAGAGGTGATGTGGGGCCATCATACTATGTGTCTATAGAGGTGCTGTGGGACCATCATACTGTGTGTCTATAGAGGTGCTGTGGGGCCATCATACTGTGTGTCTATAGAGGTGCTGTGGGGCCATCATACTGTGTGTCTATAGAGGTGCTGTGGGGCCATCATACTGTGTGTCTATAGAGGTGCTGTGGGACCATCATACTGTGTGTCTATAGAGGGACTGTGGAGCCATCATACTGTGTGTCTATAGAGGTGCTGTGGGGCCATCATACTGTGTGTCTATAGAGGTGCTGTGGAGCCATCATACTGTGTGTCTATAGAGGTATTTTTAGTGACTCTATAGCGACAGGGTCTGTTCCGCAGGACTGGCGCATAGCAAATGTGGTGCCAATATTCAAAAAGGGCTCTAAAAGTGAACCTGGAAATTATAGGCCAGTAAGTCTAACCTCTATTGTTGGTAAAATATTTGAAGGGTTTCTGAGGGATGTTATTCTGGATTATCTCAATGAGAATAACTGTTTAACTCCATATCAGCATGGGTTTATGAGAAATCGCTCCTGTCAAACCAATCTAATCAGTTTTTATGAAGAGGTAAGCTATAGACTGGACCACGGTGAGTCATTGGACGTGGTATATCTCGATTTTTCCAAAGCGTTTGATACCGTGCCGCACAAGAGGTTGGTACACAAAATGAGAATGCTTGGTCTGGGGGAAAATGTGTGTAAATGGGTTAGTAACTGGCTTAGTGATAGAAAGCAGAGGGTGGTTATAAATGGTATAGTCTCTAACTGGGTCGCTGTGACCAGTGGGGTACCGCAGGGGTCAGTATTGGGACCTGTTCTCTTCAACATATTCATTAATGATCTGGTAGAAGGTTTACACAGTAAAATATCGATATTTGCAGATGATACAAAACTATGTAAAGCAGTTAATACAAGAGAAGATAGTATTCTGCTACAGATGGATCTGGATAAGTTGGAAACTTGGGCTGAAAGGTGGCAGATGAGGTTTAACAATGATAAATGTAAGGTTATACACATGGGAAGAGGGAATCAATATCACCATTACACACTGAACGGGAAACCACTGGGTAAATCTGACAGGGAGAAGGACTTGGGGATCCTAGTTAATGATAAACTTACCTGGAGCAGCCAGTGCCAGGCAGCAGCTGCCAAGGCAAACAGGATAATGGGGTGCATTAAAAGAGGTCTGGATACACATGATGAGAGCATTATACTGCCTCTGTACAAATCCCTAGTTAGACCGCACATGGAGTACTGTGTCCAGTTTTGGGCACCGGTGCTCAGGAAGGATATAATGGAACTAGAGAGAGTACAAAGGAGGGCAACAAAATTAATAAAGGGGATGGGAGAACTACAATACCCAGATAGATTAGCGAAATTAGGATTATTTAGTCTAGAAAAAAGACGACTGAGAGGCGATCTAATAACCATGTATAAGTATATAAGGGGACAATACAAATATCTCGCTGAGGATCTGTTTATAACAAGGAAGGTGACTGGCACAAGGGGGCATTCTTTGCGTCTGGAGGAGAGAAGGTTTTTCCACCAACATAGAAGAGGATTCTTTACTGTTAGGGCAGTGAGAATCTGGAATTGCTTGCCTGAGGAGGTGGTGATGGCGAACTCAGTCGAGGGGTTCAAGAGAGGCCTGGATGTCTTCCTGGAGCAGAACAATATTGTATCATACAATTATTAGGTTCTGTAGAAGGACGTAGATCTGGGTATTTATTATGATGGAATATAGGCTGAACTGGATGGACAAATGTCTTTTTTCGGCCTTACTATGTTACTATGTTACTATGTTACTGTGGAGCCATCATACTGTGTGTCTATAGAGGTACTGTGGAACCATCATACTGTGTGTCTATAGAGGTACTGTGGAACCATCATACTGTGTGTCTATAGAGGTGCTGTGGAGTCGTCATACTGTGTGTCTATAGAGGTGCTGTGGGGCCATCATACTGTGTGTCTATAGAGGTGCTGTGGGACCATCATACTGTGTGTCTATAGAGGTGCTGTGGGGCCATCATGCTGTGTGTCTATAGAGGTGCTGTGGGACCATCATACTGTGTGTCTATAGAGGTACTGTGGAACCATCATACTGTGTGTCTATAGAGGTGCTGTGGGGCCATTATACTGTGTGTCTATAGAGGTGCTGTGGAACCATCATACTGTGTGTCTATAGAGGTGCTGTGGGGCCATCATACTGTGTGTCTATAGAGGTACTGTGGAGCCATCATACTGTGTGTCTATAGAGGTGCTGTGGGGCCATCATACTGTGTGTCTATAGAGGTGCTGTGGAACCATCATACTGTGTGTCTATAGAGGTGCTGTGGGGCCATCATACTGTGTGTCTATAGAGGTACTGTGGAGCCATCATACTGTGTGTCTATAGAGGTGCTGTGGAGCCGTCATACTGTGTGTCTATAGAGGTGCTGTGGGAACATCATACTGTGTGTCTATAGAGGTGCTGTGGAGCCATCATACTGTGTGTCTATAGAGGTGCTGTGGAGCCATCATACTGTGTGTCTATAGAGGTACTGTGGAGCCATCATACTGTGTGTCTATAGAGGTACTGTGGAGCCATCATACTGTGTGTCTATAGAGGTGCTGTGGAGCCATCATACTGTGTGTCTATAGAGGTGATGTGGAGCCATCATACTGTGTGTCTATAGAGGTGCTGTGGAGCCATCATACTGTGTGTCTATAGAGGTGCTGTGGGACCATCATACTGTGTGTCTATAGAGGTGCTGTGGGACCATCATACTGTGTGTCTATAGAGGTGCTGTGGAGCCATCATACTGTGTGTCTATAGAGGTGCTGTGGAGCCATCATACTGTGTGTCTATAGAGGTGCTGTGGAGCCATCATACTGTGTCTATAGAGGTGCTGTGGGGCCATCATACTGTGTGTCTATAGAGGTGCTGTGGAGCCATCATACTGTGTGTCTATAGAGGTGCTGTGGAGCCATCATACTGTGTCTATAGAGGTACTGTGGGGCCATCATACTGTGTGTCTATAGAGGTGCTGTGGAACCATCATACTGTGTGTCTATAGAGGTACTGTGGAACCATCATACTGTGTGTCTATAGAGGTGCTGTGGGACCATCATACTGTGTGTCTATAGAGGTGCTGTGGGACCATCATACTGTGTGTCTATAGAGGTGCTGTGGGGCCATCATACTGTGTGTCTATAGAGGTGCTGTGGGGCCATCATACTGTGTGTCTATAGAGGTGCTGTGGGGCCATCATACTGTGTGTCTATAGAGGTGCTGTGGAGCCATCATACTGTGTGTCTATAGAGGTACTGTGGGGCCATCATACTGTGTGTCTATAGAGGTGCTGTGGAACCATCATACTGTGTGTCTATAGAGGTACTGTGGAACCATCATACTGTGTGTCTATAGAGGTGCTGTGGGACCATCATACTGTGTGTCTATAGAGGTGCTGTGGGACCATCATACTGTGTGTCTATAGAGGTGCTGTGGGGCCATCATACTGTGTGTCTATAGAGGTGCTGTGGGGCCATCATACTGTGTGTCTATAGAGGTGCTGTGGGGCCATCATACTGTGTGTCTATAGAGGTGCTGTGGAGCCATCATACTGTGTCTATAGAGGTACTGTGGGGCCATCATACTGTGTGTCTATAGAGGTGCTGTGGAACCATCATACTGTGTGTCTATAGAGGTACTGTGGAACCATCATACTGTGTGTCTATAGAGGTGCTGTGGGGCCATCATACTGTGTGTCTATAGAGGTGCTGTGGGGCCATCATACTGTGTGTCTATAGAGGTGCTGTGGGGCCATCATACTGTGTGTCTATAGAGGTGCTGTGGGGCCATAATACTGTGTGTCTATAGAGGTGCTGTGGGGCCATCATACTGTGTGTCTATAGAGGTGCTGTGGAGCCATCATACTGTGTGTCTATAGAGGTGCTGTGGGGCCATCATACTGTGTGTCTATAGAGGTGATGTGCGGCCATCATACTGTGTCTATAGAGGTGCTGTGGAGCCATCATACTGTGTGTCTATAGAGGCGCTGTGGGGCCATCATACTGTGTGTCTATAGAGGTGCTGTGGAGCCGTCATACTGTGTGTCTATAGAGGTGCTGTGGGGCCACCATACTGTGTGTCTATAGAGGTGCTGTGGGGCCATCATACTGTGTGTCTATAGAGGTGCTGTGGGGCCATAATACTGTGTGTCTATAGAGGTGCTGTGGGGCCATCATACTGTGTGTCTATAGAGGTGCTGTGGGGCCATCATACTGTGTGTCTATAGAGGTGCTGTGGGGCCATCATACTGTGTGTCTATAGAGGTGCTGTGGAGCCATCATACTGTGATTCTATAGAGGTGCTGTGGGGCCATCATACTGTGTGTCTATAGAGGTGTTGTGGGGCCATCATACTGTGTGTCTATAGAGGTGCTGTGGAGCCATCATACTGTGTGTCTATAGAGGTGCTGTGGGGCCATCATACTGTGTGTCTATAGAGGTGCTGTGGGGCCGTCATACTGTGTGTCTATAAAGGTGCTGAGGGGCCATCATACTGTGTGTCTATAAAGGTGCTGAGGGGCCATCATACTGTGTGTCTATAGAGGTGCTGTGGAGCCATCATACTGTGTCTATAGAGGTACTGTGGAGCCATCATACTGTGTGTCTATAGAGGTGCTGTAGGGCCATCATACTGTGTGTCTATAGAGGTGCTGTGGAGCCATCATACTGTGTGTCTATAAAGGTGATGTGGGGCCATCATACTGTGTGTCTATAGAGGTGCTCTAGGGCCATCATACTGTGTGTTTATAGAGGTGCTGTGGGGCCATCATACTGTGTGTCTATAGAGGTGCTGTGGGGCCATCATACTGTGTGTCTATAGAGGTGCTGTAGAGTCATCATACTGTGTGTCTATAGAGGTGCTCTGGAGCCATCATACTGTGTGTCTATAGAGGTGCTGTAGAGTCATCATACTGTGTGTCTATAGAGGTGCTGTGGAGCCATCATACTGTGTGTCTATAGAGGTGCTGTGGAGCCATCATACTGTATGTCTATAGAGGTGCTGTGGAGCCATCATACTGTTTCTTTAGAGGGACTGTGGAGCCATCATACTGTGTGTCTATAGAGGTGCTGTGGGGCCATCATACTGTGTGTCTATAGAGGTGCTGTGGAGCCATCATACTGTGTGTCTATAGAGGTGCTGTAGAGTCATCATACTGTGTGTCTATAGAGGTGCTGTGGAGCCATCATACTGTGTGTCTATAGAGGTGCTGTGGAGTCATCATACTGTGTGTCCATAGAGGTGCTGTGGAGCCATCATACTGTGTGTCTATAGAGGTGCTGTGGGGCCATCATACTGTGTGTCTATAGAGGTGCTGTGGGGCCATCATACTGTGTGTCTATAGAGGTGATGTGGGGCCATCATACTGTGTGTCTATAGAGGTGCTGTGGAGCCATCATACTGTGATTCTATAGAGGTGCTGTGGGGCCATCATACTGTGTGTCTATAGAGGTGTTGTGGGGCCATCATACTGTGTGTCTATAGAGGTGCTGTGGAGCCATCATACTGTGTGTCTATAGAGGTGCTGTGGGGCCATCATACTGTGTGTCTATAGAGGTGCTGTGGGGCCGTCATACTGTGTGTCTATAAAGGTGCTGAGGGGCCATCATACTGTGTGTCTATAAAGGTGCTGAGGGGCCATCATACTGTGTGTCTATAGAGGTGCTGTGGAGCCATCATACTGTGTCTATAGAGGTACTGTGGAGCCATCATACTGTGTGTCTATAGAGGTGCTGTAGGGCCATCATACTGTGTGTCTATAGAGGTGCTGTGGAGCCATCATACTGTGTGTCTATAAAGGTGATGTGGGGCCATCATACTATGTGTCTATAGAGGTGCTGTGGGGCCATCATACTGTGTGTCTATAGAGGTGCTGTGGAGCCATCATACTGTGTGTCTATAGAGGTGCTGTGGAGCCATCATACTGTGACTATAGAGGTGCTGTGGGGCCATCATACTGTGTGTCTATAGAGGTGCTGTGGGGCCATCATACTGTGTGTCTATAGAGGTGCTGTGGGGCCATCATACTGTGTTTTTATAGAGGTGCTGTGGGGCCATCATACTGTGTGTCTATAGAGGTGCTGTGGGGCCATCATACTGTGTGTCTATAGAGGTGCTGTAGAGTCATCATACTGTGTGTCTATAGAGGTGCTGTGGAGCCATCATACTGTGTGTCTATAGAGGTGCTGTGGAGCCATCATACTGTGTGTCTATAGAGGTGCTGTGGAGCCATCATACTGTGTCTATAGAGGGACTGTGGAGCCATCATACTGTGTGTCTATAGAGGTGCTGTGGGGCCATCATACTGTGTGTCTATAGAGGTGTTGTGGGGCCATCATACTGTGTGTCTATAGAGGTGCTGTGGAGTCATCATACTGTGTGTCTATAGAGTTGCTGTGGGGTCATCATACTGTGTGTCTATAGAGGTGCTGTGGAGCCGTCATACTGTGTGTCTATAGAGGTGCTGTGGAGTCATCATACTGTGTGTCTATAGAGGTGCTGTGGAGCCATCATACTGTGTGTCTATAGAGGTGCTGTGGGGCCATCATACTGTGTGTCTATAGAGGTGCTGTGGGGCCATCATACTGTGTGTCTATAGAGGTGCTGTGGGGCCATCATACTGTGTGTCTATAGAGGTGCTGTGGAGCCATCATACTGTGATTCTATAGAGGTGCTGTGGGGCCATCATACTGTGTGTCTATAGAGGTGTTGTGGGGCCATCATACTGTGTGTCTATAGAGGTGCTGTGGAGCCATCATACTGTGTGTCTATAGAGGTGCTGTGGGGCCATCATACTGTGTGTCTATAGAGGTGCTGTGGGGCCGTCATACTGTGTGTCTATAAAGGTGCTGAGGGGCCATCATACTGTGTGTCTATAAAGGTGCTGAGGGGCCATCATACTGTGTGTCTATAGAGGTGCTGTGGAGCCATCATACTGTGTCTATAGAGGTACTGTGGAGCCATCATACTGTGTGTCTATAGAGGTGCTGTAGGGCCATCATACTGTGTGTCTATAGAGGTGCTGTGGAGCCATCATACTGTGTGTCTATAAAGGTGATGTGGGGCCATCATACTGTGTGTCTATAGAGGTGCTGTGGGGCCATCATACTGTGTGTCTATAGAGGTGCTGTGGAGCCATCATACTGTGTGTCTATAGAGGTGCTGTGGAGCCATCATACTGTGACTATAGAGGTGCTGTGGAGCCATCATACTGTGTGTCTATAGAGGTGCTGTGGAGCCATCATACTGTGTGTCTATAGAGGTGCTGTGGGGCCATCATACTGTGTGTCTATAGAGGTGCTGTGGGGCCATCATACTGTGTGTCTATAGAGGTGCTGTAGAGCCATCATACTGTGTGTCTATAGAGGTGTTGTGGAGCCATCATACTGTGTGTCTATAGAGGTGTTGTGGAGCCATCATACTGTGTGTCTATAGAGGTGCTGTGGAGCCATCATACTGTGTGTCTATAGAGGTGCTGTAGAGCCATCATACTGTGTGTCTATAGAGGTGTTGTGGAGCCATCATACTGTGTGTCTATAGAGGTGTTGTGGAGCCATCATACTGTGTGTCTATAGAGGTGCTGTAGAGCCATCATACTGTGTGTCTATAGAGGTGCTGTAGAGCCATCATACTGTGTGTCTATAGAGGTGCTGTGGGGTCATCATACTGTGTGTCTATAGAGGTGTTGTGGAGCCATCATACTGTGTGTCTATAGAGGTGCTGTGGAGCCATCATACTGTGTCTATAGAGGTGCTGTGGGGCCATCATACTGTGTCTATAGAGGTGCTGTGGAGCCATCATACTGTGTGTCTATAGAGGCGTTGTGGAGCCATCATACTGTGTGTCTATAGAGGCGCTGTGGGGCCATCATACTGTGTCTATAGAGGTGCTGTGGGGCCATCATACTGTGTCTATAGAGGTGCTGTGGGGCCATCATACTGTGTTTATAGAGGTGCTGTGGGGCCATCATACAGTATGTCTATAGAGGTGCTGTGGAGCCATCATACTGTGTGTCTATAGAGGTGCTGTGGAGCCATCATACTGTGTGTCTATAGAGGTGCTGTAGAGCCATCATACTGTGTGTCTATAGAGGTGCTGTAGAGCCATCATACTGTGTGTCTATAGAGGTGCTGTGGGGTCATCATACTGTGTGTCTATAGAGGTGTTGTGGAGCCATCATACTGTGTGTCTATAGAGGTGCTGTGGAGCCATCATACTGTGTCTATAGAGGTGCTGTGGGGCCATCATACTGTGTCTATAGAGGTGCTGTGGGGCCATCATACTGTGTCTATAGAGGTGCTGTGGAGCCATCATACTGTGTGTCTATAGAGGTGCTGTGGGGCCATCATACTGTGTCTATAGAGGTGCTGTGGGGCCATCATACTGTGTGTCTATAGAGGTGCTGTGGGGCCATCATACTGTGTGTCTATAGAGGTGCTGTGGGGCAATCATACTGTGTCTATAGAGGTGCTGTGGGGCCATCATACTGTGTGTCTATAGAGGTGCTGTGGAGCCATCATACTGTGTGTCTATAGAGGTGCTGTGGAGCCATCATACTGTGTGTCTATAGAGGTGCTGTGGGGCCATCATACTGTGTGTCTATAGAGGTGCTTTGGGGCCATCATACTGTATGTCTATAGAGGTGCTGTGGGGCCATCATACTGTGTGTCTATAGAGGTGCTGTGGGGCCATCATACTGTGTGTCTATAGAGGTGCTGTGGAGCCATCATACTGTGTGTCTATAGAGGTGCTGTAGAGCCATCATACTGTGTGTCTATAGAGGTGCTGTGGAGCCATCATACTGTGTCTATAGAGGTGCTGTGGGGCCATCATACTGTGTGTCTATAGAGGTGCTGTGGGACCATCATACTGTGTGTCTATAGAGGTGCTGTGGGGCCATCATACTGTGTGTCTATAGAGGTGCTGTGGGGCCATCATACTGTGTGTCTATAGAGGTGTTGTGGGGCCATCATACTGTGTGTCTATAGAGGTGCTGTGGGGCCATCATACTGTGTGTCTATAGAGGTGCTGTGGGGCCATCATACTGTGTGTCTATAGAGGTGCTGTGGGGCCATCATACTGTGTGTCTATAGAGGTGCTGTGGGGCCATCATACTGTGTGTCTATAGAGGTGCTGTGGAGCCATCATACTGTGTGTCTATAGAGGTGCTGTGGGGCCATCATACTGTGTGTCTATAGAGGTGCTGTGGGGCCATCATACTGTGTGTCTATAAAGGTGCTGAGGGGCCATCATACTGTGTGTCTATAGAGGTGCTGTGGGGCCATCATACTGTGTGTCTATAGAGGTGCTGTGGAGCCATCATACTGTGTCTATAGAGGTACTGTGGAGCCATCATACTGTGTGTCTATAGAGGTGCTGTGGAGCCATCATACTGTGTGTCTATAAAGGTGCTGTGGGGCCATCATACTGTGTGTCTATAGAGGTACTGTGGAGCCATCATACTGTGTCTATAGAGGTGCTGTGGAGCCATCATACTGTGTGTCTATAAAGGTGCTGTGGGGCCATCATACTGTGTGTCTATAGAGGTGCTGTGGGGCCATCATACTGTGTTTATAGAGGTACTGTGGAGCCATCATACTGTGTCTATAGAGGTGCTGTGGAGCCATCATACTGTGTCTATAGAGGTGCTGTGGGGCCATCATACTGTGTGTCTATAGAGGTGCTGTGGAGCCATCATACTGTGTGTCTATAGAAGTGCTGTGGGGCCATCATACTGTGTGTCTATAGAGGTGCTGTGGAGCCATCATACTGTGTCTATAGAGGTACTGTGGAGCCATCATACTGTGTGTCTATAGAGGTGCTGTGGAGCCATCATACTGTGTGTCTATAAAGGTGCTGTGGGGCCATCATACTGTGTGTCTATAGAGGTACTGTGGAGCCATCATACTGTGTCTATAGAGGTGCTGTGGGGCCATCATACTGTGTGTCTATAGAGGTGCTGTGGAGCCATCATACTGTGTGTCTATAGAGGTGCTGTGGAGCCATCATACTGTGTGTCTATAGAGGTGCTGTGGGGCCATCATACTGTGTGTCTATAGAGGTGCTGTGGAGCCATCATACTGTGTCTATAGAGGTACTGTGGAGCCATCATACTGTGTGTCTATAGAGGTGCTGTGGAGCCATCATACTGTGTCTATAGAGGTGCTGTGGAGCCATCATACTGTGTGTCTATAAAGGTGCTGTGGGGCCATCATACTGTGTGTCTATAGAGGTACTGTGGAGCCATCATACTGTGTCTATAGAGGTGCTGTGGAGCCATCATACTGTGTGTCTATAAAGGTGCTGTGGGGCCATCATACTGTGTGTCTATAGAGGTGCTGTGGGGCCATCATACTGTGTTTATAGAGGTACTGTGGAGCCATCATACTGTGTGTCTATAGAGGTGCTGTGGAGCCATCATACTATGTCTATAGAGGTGCTGTGGGGCCATCATACTGTGTGTCTATAGAGGTGCTGTGGAGCCATCATACTGTGTGTCTATAGAGGTGCTGTGGGGCCATCATACTGTGTGTCTATAGAGGTGCTGTGGGGCCATCATACTGTGTGTCTATAGAGGTGCTGTGGGGCCATCATACTGTGTCTATAGAGGTGCTGTGGGGCCATCATACTGTGTCTATAGAGGTGCTGTGGGGCCATCATACTGTGTGTCTATAGAGGTGCTGTGGGGCCATCATACTGTATGTCTGTAGAGGTGCTGTGGAGCCATCATACTGTGTGTCTATAGAGGTGCTGTGGGGCCATCATACTGTGTGTCTATAGAGGTACTGTGGAGCCATCATACTGTATGTCTATAGAGGTGATGTGGGGCCATCATACTGTGTGTCTATAGAGGTGCTGTGGGGCCATCATACTGTATGTCTATAGAGGTGATGTGGGGCCATCATACTGTGTGTCTATAGAGGTGCTGTGGAGCCATCATACTGTGTGTCTATAGAGGTGCTGTGGGGCCATCATACTGTGTGTCTATAGAGGTGCTGTGGGGCCATCATACTGTATGTCTATAGAGGTGCTGTGGAGCCATCATACTGTGTGTCTATAGAGGTGCTGTGGGGCCATCATACTGTGTGTCTATAGAGGTGCTGTGGGGCCATCATACTGTGTCTATAGAGGTGCTGTGGGGCCATCATACTGTGTCTATAGAGGTGCTGTGGGGCCATCATACTGTGTGTCTATAGAGGTGCTGTGGGGCCATCATACTGTATGTCTATAGAGGTGCTGTGGAGCCATCATACTGTGTGTCTATAGAGGTGCTGTGGGGCCATCATACTGTGTGTCTATAGAGGTGCTGTGGGGCCATCATACTGTGTGTCTATAGAGGTGCTGTGGGGCCATCATACTGTGTGTCTATAGAGGTGCTGTGGGGCCATCATACTGTGTCTATAGAGGTGCTGTGGGGCCATCATACTGTGTCTATAGAGGTGCTGTGGGGCCATCATACTGTGTGTCTATAGAGGTGCTGTGGGGCCATCATACTGTGTGTCTATAGAGGTGATGTGGAGCCATCATACTGTGTGTCTATAGAGGTGATGTGGAGCCATCATACTGTGTGTCTATAGAGGTGCTGTGGGGCCATCATACTGTGTGTCTATAGAGGTGCTGTGGGGCCATCATACTGTGTGTCTATAGAGGTGCTGTGGAGCCATCATACTGTGTGTCTATAGAGGTCCTTAGGATAGGTCATCAATGTCTGACCGGCCGTGGTCTGAAACCCCGCACCCTCGCCGATCAGCTGTTATCGGTGGTGGCGGCCACTTGCCGGAAATACTTACTTGCCAAGCTGCGCTGTCTTCTGATCGTGGCCGAGGCTTGGTACTGCTCATTTTCCTCCTATTCAAAGCAATAGGAGGCAGATGTATTGCACCCTGCAGAAGCCACTATCACAAGACGGCCAGCTCCACAAGTGAGTACTTCCGACCGCCGACATCATTACCAGCTGATAGGCAGGGGTGCCGGGTGTCAGACCCCAGACGATCGGACATTGATGACATATCCTAAATGAAGGTCATCAAATTAAAAAAAAGTTAGTGGACAACCTCTTTAGTGAAGCAGCCCAGCTCTGCTTTATGTGGTCAGTAGCAGCTGAGAAAAGCTCAATAAAGGACAGATAACAGAACTATAAACTTTAAAAGAAACCAATCAAGCCACCAGGCCTTATAAACTCCCCCCATAATGATCTAGAGCCATAATTCAGCAATACAATAGTCCCTTGATGTGCTAGATTGTTATTCCTATTTGTTGTCCTCACTCAAGTGCACATTATCCTTAGTTCGTCCACAGAGATGTTCCTTTGGTAAAACAGCTCGGCTTCACAGTCGCTCCTCATTCCACACGGGGCGAGACTCTCCACAATGTCAGCAATGTGTCATCAGCTATTGCCATAATGTGCATTTATGAGGCTGACTTCCTACATGGACAGGCAAACTGAAGCTAGGGAGAGTGCACCCAGCTTCCCCTGCGCCTGTCCATGAGGAAACAAGGTATTTCAGTCAAATTCTGAGAATGAAAAAGGAAAAAATTTTACATGCTATAGTTTAGTGCAACTAAAATGAAGATGAAAGGAGCAGAGTTGCGCATGGTCAGCTTCCATTCAGTGGTCGGACCCTATCCTGTAGATAAGGGATAACTTGAAAACTTGGCACAGCCCCTTTATTTAACATTCATTAGTGAATTTGACACTTTTTTCAGTTGCTGTAGTATGCCTGCATCAGAAATGTGTCATGGTTCCACCCCTCATTGTGTCAGGGATGCAGTTACTGACAGCTCGGCCATCCAATCTGGTACAGGGGCATGCTGAGCTGTCAGTGTGTTGATTGACAGCTTGGCCATCCAATCTGGTACAGGGGCATGCTGAGCTGTTAGTGTGTTGATTGACAGCTCAACTATCCAATCTGAGACTGTGAGGCGTCAGCTGTCTCGAACTGTTCATTATTCCAGGTAATTGCCATGCTACTTAACTGAGCTGTGTCTCCCTGAACTCTGCCAGACGCACGTTCAGCTTGTGAGGTTTGTTCTCCTGTGCATTGAGTTCTGTATGCTTGATCTGTTGCCTGACCTTGGACTTTGTTCTGACCATCCACCTTATTAAACCCTTCAGCTCTGATCCATTATCCTCCCGATACTCTGACCTCAGAATGATACCTGACTACACTTTGGTCTCTTCCTTTTATTTATGATGCACCCTCCTGGCTTCTGACCTTGGACTCCTTGACCATTCTGACTCACGGCTTATAATATTATTCTGACTTTGTTGGGTCGTGTTTGTTCATGTCCTCAGATAGCCGAAGTCGCAAATCATTTTTTTGCCCAATTATAAATTATGCAAAAAAAAAAAAGTCAACATTTCTAATACGGTAATTGTTTTTCAAATTTGTGGCGCAAAAGTATTTGATGAATCGGCGCCCAAGTCTTCAGAGCATCCAGTAAAGAAACCACAGTGAACGTCAACTCCAGACTTATGTCTATAAAAACGTCCTAAATCTATAGATTCCTCACCAGCGGCAGTAACTGCTCTCTTATTTCACAAAAGACGGAGGTCCACCCTTCTCAAAGCCGTCTCGATTTGTGACGAAATAGGGTCCGGATCCTCCATAGAATGTACATACCGCTGTATTGGCAGCCCATCAATACTTAACCGCTAGGAAACCGTTTAACAACTCATAATTTATTCCAAATAATTAGATTATCCAGAAAATGACTGATCCGTGTCCAGATTCCAGGGAAGCAATTGTGGATGTGGAATTTGAGATACATAGGTTAAAACAGTAATCCACAAAGTGCGACAACTCATAGCCTTCAATGATACCAGTGACTACAAGCCAAGGCTGTTCAGTCACTTTTTTATTTGCCTCGGAATGTATTATTTTTATTTCCATACCGTATACGCAGATAAAGCCTATTTAAATGATTTACACAAATGTAATTTCAATTTTACCACTTTATTAAAAAATACCATTCTTATTAAATTGTAACGTCACCTACAGCAATAAAAAGTGAATGTAGTCGGCATTGTATAGCTATGGCGGCTTCTGCAGTGGTAGATTTCCTGCCCCTCTACAGGGACGGCACAAGGATGGACACATTATATTCTACGGGGCTACTTACTGTTCTTTTGCTGATTAAAGCGGTGGTCCGAAACTAACATCGATTTAATCCTAAATGTCTAATGTAATAAGCAATTAGATTATCTAATATTCTTTAATTAAAAAGTCCCTATCATCCCCTCTCTACTCTCTCTCACTGCTTTTTTTTTTTACCTACTTCAAGTTTAAAGACATTTTTGCTTGAGAATCCGCAGTGCATTTTTTGGATACTCAAACAAGACTTCAATCAGGAGACAGAGGCTGCGATCACTGCTGTAGCCTCTGCCCCCATCCTGAAATGAAGCGTCATCCGTGGTGTCCGTTTCAGTGGCTGGGCTAGTCCTTGCTATACTGAGCATGCATTGGTTGTCAATTCCGACTTATGCTCAGTACGAGCTCTTGTCACTATGTAATATTGTTGTCAATGACAGTGCGCTCCCTCACCAGCTCTAATGGGAAGTGACGAGCCAATAAGAGAGTGCTCCGTCATAAGAACACAGAGAACAGGAAAAGCAGAGATCGGCTTCTCTGCTCTCCCTGGCATCTCTCCGTACAATGCGCACTGACAGCCATAAGGGAGCGCACTGTCACTGTGCATCGAAAGTAATATTGCACATGACAAAGGAGTGACTTCTTGTTTTAGAAACCCAGCATGCAGTGACGATTCTCAAACGAGATGTCATCAAATCAAAAGTAGTTAAAAAAAATAAAGCCATTAAAGAGAGTAGGGACTTTTTAATAGAAGTATATAAGACAAGTGATTTGACTATTACATTAAAGATAGAGACACTTAGGATTACATAATTGTTAAAGTACAACTTAATAGATTTTAGAATAAAAATTGGTTGTTACGAGGTAATCTTATAAATGTGCCCCTGCTGTTTAATGGCCGTGTCTGACCGTACAGGAACATGGTCTGATCATACCACAGCTCCTGGGCATGGGGGTTGGGGCAAAAGAGAGTATACAGCCAGGACAGCGCAGGATCGGAGCTGATGCTTTCTGTAAGGAAAAATATTTCAATTGTGTTCAAGTTATGGAACTTATTTTTGTTCTAAGATTTATTCATCGATTAATGTCCATACAGTTACTGGATGTGAAACATATTGGTCATGTTGAGTAGCACATAATCATTTAGAGCAATTCTCCATGACAATTTTTTGGAAGTATGGATCTGAAAAATGACTGGCGCATAATGTCTCAGAAGGTGCAATAGAATGACAGTTTCCTCTACTGCAGATCTATCAGAATCCAGTATAGCCCCATATATGTGTGCCACACCACTGATTAGCAGCTTTCTGTCAATATACTGCCAATCAGTGACGGGGGTGGAGTTGGACCAGGAGGTACAAGACAACTAGTCCTTTAGTGATCATCTCCTACTGATAAAACACTGATTATACTGAAGCAGCAAAACACAGCCCAGTAAGGGTATGTGCACACGTTGCGGATTTGGCTGCGGATCTGCAGAAGTTTTCCATGCATTTTACAGTAGCGTGTAAAGCTATGGAAATCCAAATCCGCTGTGCACATGCTGCGGAAAATTCTGCTCAGAATTGCTGCAGTTTATTTCTGCAGCATGTCAATTCTTTGTACGGATTCCGCAGAGTTTTACACCTATTCCTTAATAGGAATCCACAGGTGTAAAAACGCAGGTGAAATCCGCACAAAAACTGCACTAAATCTGCAGTAAATCCACGGTGAATCCGCAGGTAAAACTTCAACCTAGCAGCCAAAACACAGCGGCGGAGAGCCTGCCTGCCATTCACCTACTGTGCAATTGTTTGGGCACGACATCTGTCAAAGTGGAAAAATCGCTTTAACCCCTTAAGGACCAGGGGTATTTCTGTTTTCGCATCTTCATTTTTCGCTCCCCTTCTTCCCAGAGCCATAACTTTTTTATTTTTCTGTCAATAGGGCTTGTGTTTTTGCAGGACGAGTTGTACTTTTGATCGACCCCTTTGATTTTGCCATGTCATGCACTGGAAAACGGAAAAAAAAATTCAAAGTGTGGTGAAATTGACAAAAAAAGTGCAATCTTACGCTTTTTTTTTTTTAACCATGTTCCCTACATTCTAAAACTGACCTGCCATTATGATTCTCCAGGTCATTACGAGTTCGTAGACACCTAACATGTCTAAGTTCTTTATTACTTAAGTGGTGAAAAAAAAAATCCAAAGTTTCTAAAATAAAAAGTCATCATTTTCTGAGACTATTACTGGTACTGTGCAGTGTATATATACAGGAGGAGTGGTACTGTGCAGTGTATATATACAGGACAGGAGGAGTGGTACTGTGCAGTGTATATATACAGGAGGAGTGGTACTGTGCAGTATATATATATATACAGGAGGAGTGGTACTGTGCAGTGTATATATACAGGAGGAGTGGTACTGTGCAGTGTATATATACAGGAGGAGTGGTACTGTGCAGTGTATATATACAGGAGGAGTGGTACTGTGCAGTGTATATATACAGGACAGGAGGAGTGGTACTGTGCAGTGTATATACAGGACAGGAGGAGCGGTACTGTGCAGTGTATATATACAGGAGGAGTGGTACTGTGCAGTGTATATATACAGGAGGAGTGGTACTGTGCAGTGTATATATACAGGAGGAGTGGTACTGTGCAGTGTATATATACAGGAGGAGTGGTACTGTGCAGTGTATATATACAGGAGGAGTGGTACTGTGCAGTGTATATATACAGGAGGAGTGGTACTGTGCAGTGTATATATACAGGAGGAGTGGTACTGTGCAGTGTATATATACAGGAGGAGCGGTACTGTGCAGTGTATATATACAGGACAGGAGGAGTGGTACTGTGCAGTGTATATACAGGAGGAGCGGTACTGTGCATTGTATATATACAGGAGGAGTGGTACTGTGCAGTGTATATATACAGGAGGAGTGGTACTGTGCAGTGTATATATACAGGAGGAGTGGTACTGTGCAGTGTATATATACAGGAGGTGTGGTACTGTGCAGTGTATATATACAGGAGGAGTGGTACTGTGCAGTGTATACATACAGGAGGAGCGGTACTTTGCAGTGTATATATACAGGAGGAGCGGTACTGTGCAGTGTATATATACAGGACAGGAGGAGTGGTACTGTGCAGTGTATACATACAGGAGGAGCGGTACTGTGCAGTGTATATATACAGGAGGAGCGGTACTGTGCAGTGTATATATACAGGAGGAGCGGTACTGTGCAGTGTATATATACAGGAGGAGCGGTACTGTGCAGTGTATATATACAGGAGGAGCGGTACTGTGCAGTGTATATATACAGGAGGAGCGGTACTGTGCAGTGTATATATACAGGAGGAGCGGTACTGTGCAGTGTATATATACAGGACAGGAGGAGCGGTACTGTGCAGTGTATATATACAGGAGGAGTGGTACTGTGCAGTGTATATATACAGGAGGAGTGGTACTGTGCAGTGTATATATACAGGAGGTGTGGTACTGTGCAGTGTATATATACAGGAGGTGTGGTACTGTGCAGTGTATATATACAGGAGGAGTGGTACTGTGCAGTGTATACATACAGGAGGAGCGGTACTTTGCAGTGTATATATACAGGAGGAGTGGTACTGTGCAGTGTATATATACAGGAGGTGTGGTACTGTGCAGTGTATATATACAGGAGGTGTGGTACTGTGCAGTGTATATATACAGGAGGAGTGGTACTGTGCAGTGTATACATACAGGAGGAGCGGTACTTTGCAGTGTATATATACAGGAGGAGTGGTACTGTGCAGTGTATATATACAGGACAGGAGGAGTGGTACTGTGCAGTGTATATATACAGGAGGAGTGGTACTGTGCAGTGTATACATACAGGAGGAGCGGTACTGTGCAGTGTATATATACAGGAGGAGTGGTACTGTGCAGTGTATATATACAGGAGGAGCGGTACTGTGCAGTGTATATATACAGGAGGAGTGGTACTGTGCAGTGTATATATACAGGAGGAGTGGTACTGTGCAGTGTATATATACAGGAGGAGCGGTACTGTGCAGTGTATATATACAGGAGGAGTGGTACTGTGCAGTGTATATATACAGGACAGGAGGAGTGGTACTGTGCAGTGTATATATACAGGAGGAGTGGTACTGTGCAGTGTATATATACAGGACAGGAGGAGTGGTACTGTGCAGTGTATATATACAGGAGGAGTGGTACTGTGCAGTGTATATATACAGGAGGAGCGGTACTGTGCAGTGTATATATACAGGAGGAGTGGTACTGTGCAGTGTATATATACAGGAGGAGCGGTACTGTGCAGTGTATATATACAGGAGGAGCGGTACTGTGCAGTGTATATATACAGGAGGAGTGGTACTGTGCAGTGTATATATACAGGAGGAGCGGTACTGTGCAGTGTATATATACAGGAGGAGCGGTACTGTGCAGTGTATATATACAGGAGGAGCGGTACTGTGCAGTGTATATATACAGGAGGTGTGGTACTGTGCAGTGTATATATACAGGAGGTGTGGTACTGTGCAGTGTATATATACAGGAGGAGTGGTACTGTGCAGTGTATACATACAGGAGGAGCGGTACTTTGCAGTGTATATATACAGGAGGAGTGGTACTGTGCAGTGTATATATACAGGAGGTGTGGTACTGTGCAGTGTATATATACAGGAGGTGTGGTACTGTGCAGTGTATATATACAGGAGGAGTGGTACTGTGCAGTGTATATATACAGGAGGAGCGGTACTGTGCAGTGTATATATACAGGAGGAGCGGTACTGTGCAGTGTATATATACAGGAGGAGTGGTACTGTGCAGTGTATATATACAGGAGGAGCGGTACTGTGCAGTGTATATATACAGGAGGAGCGGTACTGTGCAGTGTATATATACAGGAGGAGCGGTACTGTGCAGTGTATATATACAGGAGGAGTGGTACTGTGCAGTGTATATATACAGGAGGAGCGGTACTGTGCAGTGTATATATACAGGAGGAGCGGTACTGTGCAGTGTATATATACAGGAGGAGTGGTACTGTGCAGTGTATATATACAGGAGGAGTGGTACTGTGCAGTGTATATATACAGGAGGAGTGGTACTGTGCAGTGTACAGTGGGGCAAAAAAGTATTTAGTCAGTCAGCAATAGTGCAAGTTCCACCACTTAAAAAGATGAGAGGCGTCTGTAATTTACATCATAGGTAGACCTCAACTATGGGAGACAAACTGAGAAAAAAAAATCCAGAAAATCACATTGTCTGTTTTTTTAACATTTTTTTTTGCATATTATGGTGGAAAATAAGTATTTGGTCAGAAACAAACAATCAAGATTTCTGGCTCTCACAGACCTGTAACTTCTTCTTTAAGATTCTCCTCTTTCCTCCACTCATTACCTGTAGTAATGGCTCCTGTTTAAACTTGTTATCAGTATAAAAAGACACCTGTGCACACCCTCAAACAGTCTGACTCCAAACTCCACTATGGTGAAGACCAAAGAGCTGTCAAAGGACACCAGAAACAAAATTGTAGCCCTGCACCAGGCTGGGAAGACTGAATCTGCAATAGCCAACCAGCTTGGAGTGAAGAAATCAACAGTGGGAGCAATAATTAGAAAATGGAAGACATACAAGACCACTGATAATCTCCCTCGATCTGGGGCTCCACGCAAAATCCCACCCCGTGGGGTCAGAATGATCACAAGAACGGTGAGCAAAAATCCCAGAACCATGCGGGGGGACCTAGTGAATGAACTGCAGAGAGCTGGAACCAATGTAACAAGGCCTACCATAAGTAACACACTACGCCACCATGGACTCAGATCCTGCAGTGCCAGACGTGTCCCACTGCTTAAGCCAGTACATGTCCGGGCCCGTCTGAAGTTTGCTAGAGAGCATTTGGATGATTCAGAGGAGTTTTGGGAGAATGTCCTATGGTCTGATGAAACCAAACTGGAACTGTTTGGTAGAAACACAACTTGTCGTGTTTGGAGGAAAAAGAATACTGAGTTGCATCCATCAAACACCATACCTACTGTAAAGCATGGTGGTGGAAACATCATGCTTTGGGGCTGTTTCTCTGCAAAGGGGCCAGGATGACTGATCTGGGTACATAAAAGAATGAATGGGGCCATGTATCGTGAGATTTTGAGTGCAAACCTCTTTCCATCAGCAAGGGCATTGAAGATGAAACGTGGCTGGGTCTTTCAACATGACAATGATCCAAAGCACACCGCCAGGGCAACGAAGGAGTGGCTTCGTAAGAAGCATTTCAAGGTCCTGGAGTGGCCTAGCCAGTCTCCAGATCTCAACCCTATAGAAAACCTTTGGAGGGAGTTGAAAGTCCGTGTTGCCAAGTGAAAAGCCAAAAACATCACTGCTCTAGAGGAGATCTGCATGGAGGAATGGGCCAACATACCAACAACAGTGTGTGGCAACCTTGTGAAGACATACAGAAAACGTTTGACCTCTGTCATTGCCAACAAAGGATATATTACAAAGTATTGAGATGAAATTTTGTTTCTGACCAAATACTTATTTTCCACCATAATATGCAAATAAAATGTTAAAAAAACAGACAGTGTGATTTTCTGGATTTTTTTTTCTCAGTTTGTCTCCCATAGTTGAGGTCTACCTATGATGTAAATTACAGACGCCTCTCATCTTTTTAAGTGGTGGAACTTGCACTATTGCTGACTGACTAAATACTTTTTTGCCCCACTGTATATATACAGGAGGAGCGGTACTGTGCAGTGTATATATACAGGACAGGAGGAGTGGTACTGTGCAGTGTATATACAGGAGGAGTGGTACTGTGTAGTGTATATACAGGAGGAGTGGTACTGTGCAGTGTATATATACAGGAGGAGTGGTACTGTGCAGTGTATATATACAGGAGGAGTGGTACTGTGCAGTGTATATATACAGGACAGGAGGAGTGGTACTGTGCAGTGTATATACAGGAGGAGTGGTACTGTGCAGTGTATATATACAGGAGGAGTGGTACTGTGCAGTGTATATACAGGAGGAGTGGTACTGTGCAGTGTATATATACAGGAGGAGTGGTACTGTGCAGTGTATATATACAGGACAGGAGGAGTGGTACTGTGCAGTGTATATACAGGAGGAGTGGTACTGTGCAGGGTATATATACAGGACAGGAGGAGTGGTACTGTGCAGGGTATATATACAGGAGGAGTGGTACTGTGCAGTGTATATACAGGAGGAGTGGTACTGTGCAGGGTATATATACAGGAGGAGTGGTACTGTGCAGTGTATATACAGGAGGAGTGGTACTGTGCAGTGTATATACAGGAGGAGTGGTACTGTGCAGTGTATATACAGGAGGAGTGGTACTGTGCAGTGTATATATACAGGAGGAGTGGTACTGTGCAGTGTATATATACAGGAGGAGTGGTACTGTGCAGTGTATATATACAGGAGGAGTGGTACTGTGCAGTGTATATATACAGGACAGGAGGAGTGGTACTGTGCAGTGTATATACAGGAGGAGTGGTACTGTGCAGTGTATATACAGGAGGAGTGGTACTGTGCAGTGTATATACAGGAGGAGTGGTACTGTGCAGTGTATATATACAGGAGGAGCGGTACTGTGCAGTGTATATATACAGGAGGAGCGGTACTGTGCAGTGTATATATACAGGAGGAGTGGTACTGTGCAGTGTATATATACAGGAGGAGTGGTACTGTGCAGTGTATATATACAGGACAGGAGGAGTGGTACTGTGCAGTGTATATATACAGGAGGAGTGGTACTGTGCAGTGTATATATACAGGAGGAGTGGTACTGTGCAGTGTATATATACAGGAGGAGTGGTACTGTGCAGTGTATATATACAGGACAGGAGGAGTGGTACTGTGCAGTGTATATATACAGGAGGAGTGGTACTGTGCAGTGTATATATACAGGAGGAGCGGTACTGTGCAGTGTATATATACAAGACAGGAGGAGTGGTACTGTGCAGTGTATACAGTTAGGTCCATATATATTTGGACAGAGACAATTTTCTATTTTTGGTTATAGACATTACCACAATGAATTTTAAACAAAACAATTGAGATGCAGTTGAAGTTCAGACTTTCAGCTTTCATTTGAGGGTATCCACATTAAAATTGGATGAAGGGTTTAGGAGTTTCAGCTCCTTAACATGTGCCACCCTGTTTTTAAAGGGACCAAAAGTAGAAATTAGAAAAATGTTGTCTCTGTCCAAATATATATGGCCCTAACTGTATATACAGGACAGGAGGAGTGGTACTGTGCAGTGTATATATACAGGGCCAGCACAGGTAGAGAAGCGATGCTCTGCAGATACACGCAAAGGTAGAGAAGCGATGCTCTGCAGATACACGCACAGGTAGGGAAGCGATGCTCTGCAGATATACGCACAGGTTGGGAAACGATGCTCTGCAGATACACGCAAAGGTAGAGAAGCGATGCTCTGCAGATACACGCAAAGGTAGAGAAGCGATGCTCTGCAGATACACGCACAGGTAGGGAAGCGATGCTCTGCAGATACACGCACAGGTTGGGAAACGATGCTCTGCAGATACACGCACAGGTAGAGAAGCGATGCTCTGCAGATACACGCACATGTAGAGAAGCGATGCTCTGCAGATACACGCACATGTAGAGAAGCGATGCTCTGCAGATACACGCACATGTAGAGAAGCGATGCTCTGCAGATACACACACAGGTAGGGAAGCGATGCTCTGCAGATACACGCACAGGTAGGGAAGCGATGCTCTGCAGATACACGCACAGGTAGGGAAGCGATGCTCTGCAGCTACATGCACAGGTAGGGAAGCGATGCTCTGCAGATACACGCACACGTAGCGAAGCGATGCTCTGCAGATACACGCACAGATAGGGAAGCGAGGCTCTGCAGATACACGCACAGTTAGAGAAGCGATGCTCTGCAGATACACGCAGAGGTAGAGAAGCGATGCTCTGCAGATACACGCAGAGGTAGAGAAGCGAGGCTCTGCAAATACACGCAAGGTAGGGAAGCGATGCTCTGCAGATACACGCACAGGTAGGGAAGCGATGCTCTGCAGATGCACGCACAGGTAGGGAAGCGATGCTCTGCAGATACACGCACAGGTAGGGAAGCGATGCTCTGCAGATACACGCACAGGTAGGGAAGCGATGCTCTGCAGATACACGCACAGGTAGGGAAGCGATGCTCTGCAGATACACGCAAAGGTAGGGAAGCGATGCTCTGCAGATACACGCACAGGTAGAGAAGCAATGCTCTGCAGATACACGCAGAGACAGGAACACATGGGCTACTTGCACAGTGAACAAGTCTGTAAGAACATGTTCACACACCACCAAGAAACCTGTTCCTGTTTCCATAATTGTTCTCTTGTGTCTACAAGACTGGGGAGTTCCACCACTCCTCTTGGGCTATCTGCACAAAAGCTGTTCTGCCCTGTATGCACACATGGATTTTTCCTCTCTGAACCCTGTTCACACAGGTTATATACAGATGATCAGGTTTTTAAATACATCAGATAGGGATTGCATACATTAGTTAGGACTGCTCTGATAAGGGTATACCGTGAAGATTGGTGGAGCAGCTTAGTATACATTTTTTGCAAAAAACGTATCAACCAAATACCCTGTTATTTACATCTTTTACTAGCACTTGCGGATTACTGCAACATTTTTTCAAACTGAGTGTTTTTGGTTTTACTATTCTCTTTTGTGTCTTCAGATACACGCAGAGGTAGAGAAGCGATGCTCTGCAGATACACGCACAGGTAGGGAAGCGATGCTCTGCAGATACACGCACAGGTAGGGTAGCGATGCTCTGCAGATACACGCACAGATAGGGAAGCGATGCTCTGCAGATACACGCACAGGTAGGGAAGCGATGCTCTACAGATACACGCACAGGTAGGGAAGCGATGCTCTGCAGATACACGCACAGGTAGGGAGGCGATGCTCTGCAGATACACGCACAGGTAGGGAAGCGATGCTCTGCAGATACACGCACAGGTAGGGAAGCGATGCTCTGCAGATACACGCACAGGTAGGGAAGCGATGCTCTGCAGATACAAGCACAGGTAGGGAAGCGATGCTCTGCAGATACACGCACAGGTAGAGAAGCGATGCTCTGCAGATACACGCACAGGTAGGGAAGCGTGCTCTACAGATACACGCACAGGTAGAGAAGCGATGCTCTGCAGATACACGCACAGGTAGGGAAGCGATGCTCTGCAGATACACGCACAGGTAGAGAAGCGATGCTCTGCAGATACACGCACAGGTAGGGAGGCGATGCTCTGCAGATACACGCACAGGTAGGGAAGCGATGCTCTGCAGATACACGCACAGGTAGGGAAGCGATGCTCTGCAGATACACGCACAGATAGGGAAGCGATGCTCTGCAGATACACGCACAGGTAGGGAAGCGATGCTCTACAGATACACGCACAGGTAGGGAAGCGATGCTCTGCAGATACACGCACAGGTAGGGAAGCGATGCTCTGCAGATACACGCAGAGGTAGAGAAGCGATGCTCTGCAGATACACGCACAGGTAGGGAAGCGATGCTCTGCAGGTACACGCACAGGTAGGGAAGCGATGCTCTGCAGATAGACGCACAGGTAGGGAAGCGATGCTCTGCAGATACACGCACAGGTAGGGAAGCGATGCTCTGCAGATACACGCAGAGGTAGGGAAGCGATGCTCTGCAGATAGACGCACAGGTAGGGAAGCGATGCTCTGCAGATACACGCACAGGTAGGGAAGCGATGCTCTGCAGATACACGCACAGGTAGGGAAGCGATGCTCTGCAGATACACGCAGAGGTAGGGAAGCGATGCTCTGCAGATACACGCACAGGTAGGGAAGCGATGCTCTGCAGATACACGCACAGGTAGGGAAGCGATGCTCTGCAGGTACACGCACAGGTAGGGAAGCGATGCTCTGCAGATAGACGCACAGGTAGGGAAGCGATGCTCTGCAGATACACGCACAGGTAGGGAAGCGATGCTCTGCAGATACACGCAGAGGTAGAGAAGCGATGCTCTGCAGATACACGCACAGGTAGGGAAGCGATGCTCTGCAGATACACGCAGAGGTAGAGAAGCGATGCTCTGCAGATACACGCATAGGTAGGGAAGCGATGCTCTGCAGATACACGCAGAGGTAGAGAAGCGATGCTCTTCAGATAGACGCACAGGTAGAGAAGCGATGCTCTGCAGATAGACGCACAGGTAGGGAAGCGATGCTCTGCAGATAGACGCACAGGTAGGGAAGCGATGCTCTGCAGATACACGCACAGGTAGGGAAGCGATGCTCTGCAGATACACGCACAGGTAGGGAAGCGATGCTCTGCAGATACACGCACAGGTAGGGAAGCGATGCTCTGCAGATACACGCACAGGTAGAGAAGCGATGCTCTGCAGATAGACGCACAGGTAGGGAAGCGATGCTCAGATAGACGCACAGGTAGGGAAGCGATGCTCTGCAGATACACGCACAGGTAGAGAAGCGATGCTCTGCAGATAGACGCACAGGTAGGGAAGCGATGCTCAGATAGACGCACAGGTAGGGAAGCGATGCTCTGCAGATACACGCACAGGTAGAGAAGCGATGCTCTGCAGATACACGCACAGGTAGGAAAGCGATGCTCTGCAGATACACGCACAGGTAGGGAAGCGATGCTCTGCAGATACACGCACAGGTAGGGAAGCGATGCTCTGCAGATACACGCACAGGTAGGGAAGCGATGCTCTGCAGATACACGCACAGGTAGGGAAGCGATGCTCTGCAGATACACGCACAGATAGGGAAGCGATGCTCTGCAGATACACGCACAGGTAGGGAAGCGATGCTCTGCAGATACACACACAGGTAGAGAAGCGATGCTCTGCAGATAGACGCACAGGTAGAGAAGCGATGCTCTGCAGATACACGCACAGGTAGGGAAGCGATGCTCTGCAGATACACGCACAGGTAGAGAAGCGATGCTCTGCAGATACACGCACAGGTAGGGAAGCGATGCTCTGCAGATACACACACAGGTAGGGAAGCGATGCTCTGCAGATACACGCACAGGTAGGGAAGCGATGCTCTGCAGGTACACGCACAGGTAGGGAAGCGATGCTCTGCAGACTATCACTCTGCATGTCCCTGTGTGCAGTCCTCCACATAGAGGTGCGATGCTCTGCAGGAAATGTCCACACATAGCTCCAGTCCCCTGACGACCCCTCACGCTGTGGGTGCAGGACCTGTCATGGTGAGCGCTCCCTCCCGGCTCTTTCCCGGGGACACAGCGGCATCCCGGGGGCGAGCTCTGCTGACAGTACAGTACACAGCTGTGGTACTATTATACGGGACTGAGCGCGCTCCTGAATGCGCGCCTCCCACCTTCTAAGCCCGCCCCACGCTTCCCTGATGCACCAATCAGCGTCAGCCGTCAGGCCAATTGCAGCCTGGCAGCCAATCAAAGCAGGGAGCTGCACAGCCAATGAGCGGCTGCAGCTCCAAGAGACTGACACACCCCTGACGCTCCTACTTACGCAACGGTCTTTCCAAGTGCAAACTCGCCTCCCGGCGTGCCCCGCGACTGGTCGCAGATGATGACGTACGATCCATAGAGCACGCTGGTTGGCTGCTCTAGATTTAAAAATCGTGCAGTCGGGATTTTCTTGACAGAAACCGTTTAATACGGAGTCTGATGAGTGAGCTGCTGCGGAGAGAGGAGCAGGCTGACCGGCGAGCGGTGTGTGTACAGGATGGGCGGCGTGTCCCACCACTGCCGGTGTAACTGCCAGTGCGGGACGTTCCTGTGGCCATGGAGCCAGGAGATGTCATGCGCCATATTGAGACTTATTGCTCCGACGTTCCTGTAAGCTGCGATCAGATCGGTCATAGTCATGCGCTAGGATCGGTGTGAGGTGATGTTGTGTGAAGCCACAGAGCTGCTCCCTGAGCCGCCGCTTTTTTTTTGTCTTTTTTTTTATTTTGCAAACCGCGTATCTGCAAGATAAAAGGGAGACTCGTTGGTTTTCACAGATCAGACTCTGCAATGCGAATCTTCGGGTCTGAGAAACGTCCTGCCCCTGCGCGTCCTGCCCCTGCGCGTCCTGCCCCTGCGCGTCCTGCCCCTGCGCGTCCTGCCCCTGCGCGTCCTGCCCCGTCCGAGAAACTGCCTGCGCGTCCTGCCCCAGCGCGTCCTGCATCCTGCCCCGTCCGAGAAACTGCCTGCCCCCGGCGCGTCCTGCCCCCGGCGCGTCCTGCCCCGTCCATATTCTGTCTGCTTCTCACCGACACAAGCTGGAGAATCACCAACTAATGACACATGGTGACACAGACCAGTAATGGGAAGATTGTGACAGACTAATAATAAGGTGTATCTCGGTGTTTTTCCCTTTAGGCTGTGTGCACGCATACACTAAGCATCCTATTATTAGAATGCAATCTGCATTTTTTGTGCACATGCTGTGTTTTTTTTTTCCTAAGCGGAAACGCATTCCAGAAAAAAGGCAGCATGTTCATTAATTTGCGGAATCGTGTGGATTCCGCACACATAGGAATGCATTGATCCGCTTAGTTCCCACATGTGGCTATGACCATCATGCGTGAAGTAAGCAGATCATGTGCAGATGGTACTCAGGGTGGAGGAGAGGAGACTCTCCTCCAGGCCCTGGGAACCATATCATTGTTAAAAAAAAAAAAAAAGAGAATTAAAATAAAGTGATATAATCACCTTTTCATGGCCCCCAGAGACTTCCTGCCTCTCTGCGGTGCACCATGACGTCATCCCAGGTCCTTCACACACAGCATCCCTGGGAACGGAAGCCGCCGCGTACACCGCTGAGTAGATCGGGATGCCAGAAGGCGAGAATAACCTTTTTTTTTTTTTTAATTAGATCTTTTTACTATTGATGCTGCATAGGGAGCATCAATAGTAAAAAGTAGATGACGCTTGTCAAACACTATGCCTGACAAGTGTGACCAAGCTGTCAATCAGTTTTCCAAGCGATGCTAGTGTTTAGCGGGAATACACATGCCAATTCCACATGCGACATACCTGCGGCAGGAGTTGCAGAATTGCTGCAGGAATTTCCGCAGCAATTCTGCAATATGTGCAATTAGCCTTACAATATCATTGATGTGTGAACGAGGCCTAAATCTCGGCATCTGTCGCCCACTGTTCTGTCCGAGCCTCGGCTCATTTTTAAGGAGCACAAAGAAAAGCTGCCATTGCAATTCATCAGATCGGTTACTTTCCCCTTGACATTGTCCGTTGTGGAGAGTCTGGAGGCTGCTGTTCACATTCTGTGATTTTAGTGTATGGGGGCTTGTAGGCCACATGGCGGAGGCCACATGACTTCACACACCATGTAGATGAGCTTTATAACATCTGGTTACACGAACACTGGATTATTCTGCAGATCTTCATGCACATACAAAATCTGCACCTAACACCATCAAAAAAATGTCGAGCTTCTGTTTCAGATCTTGTCCTGTGCAGATGTCGCCTTTCTCTGTATCGGTGCTTGTTAATCCGCTGTGCTTTCTTCCCTTGCAGATAAGATGAAGGCCTATAAGGACGCCGACTTTGTAGCGTTGACCTCCTCGCTGGGGGGTGTTGTGACACTCCAAACAGAGCTAAAGATTCAGGATGGCCGGAGCCGTGCGGAGGACCCTCTGCCCTTCTAGGCCGGTGCTGGCTGCACGCATTCGTCCTCTTGTAATCTCATCCATTTTTTTTTTTTTCAGGACACATGCTAGGGTATCCCGTACACTGTACACTGCTAGGGTATCTACTGCTGATTAGCTAATATTCTTTTCAGTGAGCTGATCGCAGTACCTGGCGGCAGCCAATATCCAGCGTTCCACTCCATTTACAACCAGACACGATTGGTGTTGATAATGGCTTACAGTGGGGGCGCCGGGTATCAGACCCTTACTGATCTCAATAGGAACCTACCCAGACGATGGCTAATTAATATTAAAGTACTGGGAAACCTGTGTACAGCTGGCCATTCATACCATGGTCGCCCAGTACTCTACAGATATGGCGACTGGTTTTCCCAAGCATGCATGTGATCTGCTGGAGCGAAGCTGCGGTCGAGTACCTTAGTGGGTTAACTTTCACAGGATATCTCCTATCTGCAGGATAGCTGATGCTGTACTGATCGTTGGGTGTCCAACCACTGAACCTTTTAGCGCGTGTGTGTGTGTGTATATCCCAAACTGACCTAAAAGAACTGAAAAATAGGTTTTATTATACTTGCCTGCATGGTGGTCCGGTCCAATGGGTGTCACTCTTCTTGGTTCGGTGCCTCCCATCTTCTTACAATCGCCAACCTCATACTTGCTTTTGGTGGATGACGCGACCCTGCATCATCGGTCTTCTCGGCACCGTCCTCCTGCGCAGGTGTGCTTCTGTCCTATTGAGGGCAAAGTACTGCAGTGTGCAGGCGCCGGGGCTCTGACCTTTTCCGGCACCTGTGCACTGCAGTACTTTGCTCTTCCCTCGACAGGACAGGAGCACGGTGCCGAGGAGACCCCCCCCCCTCAACACACACACACACAATATAAACCTTATTTTTCAGTTCTTCCAGATCGGGTTGGGCCAGATATTCCACATTCTATAATGCTGTATATAAGCCCTGACAGGTGATGGCAGTATCTTGTATCAGTCAAATCAGCTGACAGGTTCCCTTTAAATGAGATCAAGTTGTCTGAAAGCTCAACTACCATTTATATTCTCTGCACACAGCGGTGTCAGGGTCGTGTGTGTGGTATCATCTGCTTTTATATCTTGTCCTGGCTCTCGGTCGTCATTTAGTAGCAGGCAGCAGTGTAGGTTTGGGTTCTGGTAACGGGTCAGATCCCTGGAGACAGAGACCAGTGCATATGGAAGTTTTCTACTAGTAATGATCATTTTGGGGAATTTTCCATTCATGTTCCTATTGTCAGATCTGCTCTGGTGATGAGTCTGGCACCTGAGTGGTTAATTCACTCATCACACACTTTGGTTCAGTAATTTCTGTGACTGTCCATTGGTCTGTATTGGGTTTCGGAGACTCCATGTGCTCCAGATCCGGTCCGCAGGGCCATTCTGTGTGGCTCCCACCATCTGGACCTACACATGCCTGTTCTGTGGTAGCTGCGCACGTTCTCCATGACGTAGGTGAGTAACAAGCAGTGGTGCACCGTGTGGCCGTCTCTGGGCCCTTATACATCTATATAATGGGTGTCTCCTGACCCCTATGGAGACGTGGGGGAAGCTACTGACATTAACAATATTACACTTCCTTCAGCTCTCTAGCCATGGTGATTTGATGGATAAATGCTCTGTTGGAAGATCACTGTTGTGTAAGCCTAGATTGCTCCACCAGGGTCTTCTCCACCGTTATCTTCACAGTATCAAGCCGTCAGGTTGCTGGTCTTCCTCTTTGCCTCACATAATAGTCTGTTTAGTCACTTGTTGCGACTGCTAAGGTTCTGTCCAGAGCTGCTACTGCCATTTATCTGATGGGTCTCCTTCATTAGTTTTCTTCCATTTTGCCGCTGGTTCTTTGTACTTGGATGTTAACACTAATCTCTCATATCTTGCTTTTTAGTCATATGTAGAAGATGTTCAGCACAATCAGTTACGCCCAGATCAGCTATCTGCTGAGCGCATTGTCTGCGATTATCTCCTGTGGGCCTGTAACTCCTGGGCTGCACAGTCCACCAGCAATGGACAACATCTACACTGTATTCCAAATTATTATGCAATTTGGATTTAAGTATCATAAAGATTTAATTGTTTTGTTTTTCAAATAAACTCGTGGATGGTATTGTGTCTCAGGGCTCAATGGATCACTGAAATCAATCTTACACACATGTGATTAGTTTTCCAGGTGATTCTAAATAAAGGAAAACTACCTAAAAATGATGTTCCACATTATGAAGCAGGCCACAGGTTTCAAGCAATATGGGAAATTAAAAGGCTCTCTCTGCTGCTGAAAAGCATTAAATAGTGCAATGCCTTGGACAAGGTATGACAAAATTAGATAGTTCACAAAAACTTTGTGATCATCATACAGTGAAGAGATTTGTGACTGATTCTGAGCACAGACAGAGTTCATGCAGATAAAGGCATAATGAGGAAGGTTTCTGCCCGACAAATTCATGAGATTAAGAGACAAGCTGCCAAAATACCATTACAAAGCAGCAAACAGTTATTTGAAGCTGCTGGTGCCTCTGGAGCCCCTCGAACCTCAAGGTGTAGGATCCTTCAAAGGGCTTGCTGTGGTGCATAAATCCCCCCCTCCCTAAACAGTGTTCATGAGCAGAAACAGTTGCAGTGGGCCCAGACATACATGAAGACTAATTTTCAAACCGTCTTGTTTACTGATGAGTGTCGAGCAACCCTGGATGGTCCAGATGGATGGAGTAGTGGATGGTTGGTGGAGGCCACCATGTCCCAACAAGGCTGCAACGTCAGCAAGGAGGTGGAGGAGTCATGTTTTGGGCCGGAATCATGGGGAAACAGCTGGTGGGGCCCTTTAAGGTTCCTGAAGGTGTGAAAATGACCTCTGCAAAGTATATAGAGTTTCTGACTGACAACTTTCTTCCATGGTCTAAAAGCAGAAACCAGGAGCAAAATCATCTTCATGCTGACAATGCCCCATCTCATGCTGCAAAGAATACCGGAGTGATTGGCCGCTATGGGCATAAAAGGAGATAAACTCATGGTGCGGCCACCATCTTCCCCTGACCTCAACCCTACAGAGAACCTTTGGAGAATCATCAAGCACAAGATCTATGAGGGTGGGAGGCCGATCACATCAAAACAGCAGCTCTGGAAGCAAAGAAATACAAGCAGAAACTCTCCGAAAACTCACAAGTTCAATGGATGCAAGAATTGTGAAGGTGACATCAGAGAAGGCTCCTATGTTACATGTAACTTGGCCTGGTAGGAGGTTTTGGGGTTAAATAGCTTTATTCTTCAGCGAATGTGACCTCCTAATGCTGCAAATTCCACAAATGAGACTTTTCAGTTCTTTATATCAAATGTATAGAAATTCTACTGTGCCTAATAATTTGGAACAGTGCATTGTGGGGTTTTATTTATTTTGGAGATTATACTGTTATCATTGGGAGGTTTCTCAATAAAATTCGATGTATAATCTAACGGGTGATGACTTTTATTAGACTGAGTCATCTGCACCGATCATTTAGGAAAATCCGAGAAAAATGTCATCTGCATAATAATTTGGAACATACTGTACAAAGCTTGCTGCCCTTGGTGGAGCTGGCAAGTCCGGGGCTTTTGTGTGTCGAGTCTGGAGCAGAGACCCTTCTATTTGGAGATACTATTTCACATTCTAAAACATATGGAGAATCGTGTGCAGACATACCGGTGCTACACTGAACTCTCAGACCTATATGGTTACCTCAATGATTGTTCTCCACAGCAGCAAGCCGCGTATGACTTTGGTGCTATCGCTACAAGCAGCTTTCGGTCTTTGTGGAACCTGGCTGGAAAGCAGAAGCCGGGCGCCGCTCTGTCTGCCCGGGACGCACTAGGTCTTCAGTTACAGGCCTTGCGGTTCCTCATGTTGGAGGAAATGTCCAGTTCCCATGCTGAAGCTCCCATCACCGTATCTCTGCACGCCAAATAGCATGTAAGTCCGCAAGGACAGGGTCCTCTCCCCTCTGTACCAGTCCGTTATTGTAAATTTGGTTACTGTTAACAATATCTATAACCCTGTATGTAACCCCTTCTCATGTACAGCACCATGGAATTAATGGTGCTATATGAATAACAATAGTTCTTGTACATAGGGGCAGTATTATAGTAGTTATATTCATGTACATAAGGGCAGTATTATAGTAGTTATATTCTTGTACATAGGGGCTGTATTATAGTAGTTATATTCTTGTACATAGGGGCAGTATTATAGTAGTTATATTCTTGTACATAGGAGCAGTATTATAGTAGTTATATTCTTGTACATAGGGGCAGTATTATAGTAGTTATATTCATGTACATAAGGGCAGTATTATAGTAGTTATATTCTTGTACATAGGGGCAGTATTGTAGTTATATTCATGTACATAAGGGCAGTATTATAGTAGTTATATTCTTGTACATAGGAGCGGTATTATAGTAGTTATATTCTTGTACATAGGAGCAGTATTATAGTAGTTATATTCTTGTACATAGGGGCAGTATTATAGTAGTTATATTCTTGTACATAAGGGCAGTATTATAGTAGTTATATTCTTGTACATAAGGGCAGTATTATAGTAGTTATATTCTTGTATATAGGGGCAGTATTATAATAGTTATATTCTTGTACATAAGGGCAGTATTATAGTAGTTATATTCTTGTACATAGGAGCAGTATTATAGGAGTTATATTCTTGTACATAAGGGCAGTATTATAGTAGTTATATTCTTGTATATAGGGGCAGTATTATAATAGTTATATTCTTGTACATAAGGGCAGTATTATAGTAGTTATATTCTTGTACATAGGAGCAGTATTATAGGAGTTATATTCTTGTACATAGGAGCGGTATTATAGTAGTTATATTCTTGTACATAGGGCAGTATTATAGTAGTTAGATTCTTGTACATAGGGGCATTATTATAGTAGTTATATTGTACATAGGGGCAGTACTATAGTAGTTATATTCTTGTACATATGATCAGTATTATAGTAGTTATATTCCTGTACACAGGGGGCAGTGTTATAGCAGTTATATTGTTGTATATATACAGTAGTTGTGCTCAAAAGTTTATATACCTCGGCAGAATTTTTGCTTTCTTGACCATTTTCCAGAGAATATGAATAAGCAAATATTCTGCCGAGGTATGTAAACTTTTGAGCACAACTATAGAGGCAGTTGTGTAGCAGTTTTATTCTGGTACATGGGGTCAGTTTACACATCTATTCTAGCAGATCTTTTATGGTTACTTTCCTTTGGTTATTTCTGTGGATCCTGCAGAACATGAAGCATTTGCAGCCTGTAAGCAGCCATGTTTATGGACTGTTTCTGCTCCTTGTGGTTTTATAGCACAGTATACACCTCTCTGGGATGTACCCTACAAACGAGGGAAAAACATCTTTTATTTTCCGCCGTTACTTGTCATTAGCGCTGAGGAGGTGAAGGAGCGGCATCTCTGGCTGCGTGTGAATAATTTATAGAACCGACACGGTGACAGTTTGGAAGTTTCTGCGAGCGGCGCACAGATCCTCCCTGGGGACGCAGCAACTTCTAAAGATACAGAATTTATACACAATACAGTAATAATATAATATGGAGCTGACACACAAAAGTCGTCGTCCGGATATTGGCAGAGAATACTCTGGCGAGATCGGAAATAACTAGAACAAAACTTTGCTGTGGCGTCTAATGAGGCCGCAGACACTGCAGGTACCCAATTCACATTTGTGCAGATTTCTCGGATCCTGGGCAGTAAGGGTTATTTGCTCAGAGTCCTCAATAGTTTTTACCTTTACTCTTATGCCATAAAGAGATAACTTGTATCGAGGAGTTTAATGGTTTGTGACTTCAATTCCCCTCCAGGAATTAAATCTCCCTCCCCGTTTATCCACTGTCAGATCCATCCTGCTCGCTCAGGCGGAAGGGGAGAATGTGAGACCTGTCCCCTTCCCATCACAACAGGGGGACGTTGAGGTGCACATGGCGCCTCTGTCAGGAGCTACGGTAAATGATACAAGTGACAATTACTTAATAAAACACTAGAATCGGAATTACCGTATATACTCGAGTATAAGCCGACACCCCCCCCCCAATCTTGCCACAAAAACCTGGGAAAACTTAATGACTCGAGGATAAGCCTAGGGTGGGAAATGCAGCAGATACCGGTAAATGTCAAAAATAAAAATAGATACCAATAAAAGTAAAATTAATTGAGACATCAATAGGTTAAGTGTTTTTGAATATCCATATTGAATCAGGAGCCCCATATAATGCTCCATACAGTTTATGATGGGCCCATAAGATGCTCCATATTAAAATATGCCCCATATAATCCTGCATAAAGGTTAATAATGGCCCCATAAGATGCTCCATAGACACATTTGCCCAATATAATGCTGCACAAATGCTGATTATGGCCCCATACAGACACTTGCCCAATATAATGCTGCACAAACGTTATGGCCCCATATAGTGTTGCACAAACGTTGTGGCCCCATAGATGCTCCATACAGACACTTGCCCCATTTGCTGTCGCTGCGATAAAAACAAAACAAAACACATACTCACCTGTACGTCACTCAGGCCCCCGGCACTTTCAATATTCACCTGCTCCTTGTTCCGGCGCCGCTCCATCTTCAGCGTCTTCTGCACTGGCGTTCAGGCATACATTCACATCTATGTATTTTTGTTATGTAGCCACCAGTATTTGTTCATCCTTATTTGAGCCTCTCAGCTTCCACCATCTCTAGATTGTGTGTCTGTAGTTTTTCGGCACAAGTCATTTTTTGCCTATTACTTTGTCTACTGCCTGTGCCCCCGGAGTCTTGTGGTTGGAGGGTGCGTTTCTCTCCTCTGAGTTTTGTGGTTGGAGGGTGCGTTTCTCTCCTCGGGGCCCTGTTGTTGTTCTCCTAGGATTACGCCCATGTAGCAGCGTTTTGTGTTTAACTCTTTGTGCCACATCACTTTTCTACGCTTGTCACTAATAAATCCTTTCTTACATGTGGGACTCATTTTTGCAAGTATCTATGTTTGCACAGTATATATAAAAGGACGTGATAACAACACTCCGCTCTCATGCGGAAAGTAAAGGTGGATTTCATTTATTGATCGATGAGGGATCGGCCCTCACTTCCTCCATGTATATAGGAAGGAGTCGTACGTATCTTCTAGGATTTTACTTTCCCTTTACGAGGTAGTGATGGGGCTGATTTGCACCTGTTCTGAATGCAGATAGTAAAATTTCCTGATTGATTCTGCATTTTGCACAGATGCTGCACAGTCCGTCCAGACCGAGCGATTTGTCATATTCCTTGTGTCAGAACTTGTTACAAAATTGCAATTTCCATTTTTAATCCAGTTCTGTCAGCGGCTGCACGGCGGAGACACGGCGATGGGGAGGAGCTATGTGATTGACACCATAATTAGAGGGATTTATAGATCGGACTTGGCCCCGGTGACATTTCCCAGGTGCACAAGAGGCCGCTGACAATTTGCTGAGGGGAGAGAAGCCGCCTGACATGAATATGAATGCGCCTCGTTTACAGCTGCGTTCAGTCTGTGTCTCTGGCAGGAGCAGCGTTTCCCTCCTCAAATTCTGGAGTATCAGATACTCGCTCACGTCAACTTCTATCCAGTGGTTTTATTAGGTATATCTGTCCCTGGGAAAGCTGGGTGACAACCAATATGACCACCATTATAGCTTCTGCAGAGGTTGCCACACAGTTGTCTACTCCCCACCCCGGAATCTGATTTACTGCAGAGACACCTGAAATTAAGAAGTCTGAGAAAGCGATGAGCGCCGTAATGTATCCAGAACATGCAGAGCATCACAGCTATGATAGAAAGTGGTCAGGACACACAGCATCACAGCTATGATAGAAAGTGGTCAGGACACACAGCATCACAGCTATGATAGAAAGTGGTCAGGACACACAGCATCACAGCTATGCTAGAAAGTGGTCAGGACACAGCATCACAGCTATAATAGAAAGTGGTCAGGACACACAGCATCACAGCTATGCTAGAAAGTGGTCAGGATACAGAGCATCACAGCTATGATAGAAAGTGGTCAGGACACACAGTAATCTCAGCTATGATAGAAAGTGGTCAGGACACACAGCATCATAGCTATAATAGAAACGGGTCAGGACACACAGAGCATCACAGCTATAATAGAAAGTGGTCAGGACACACAGAGCATCACAGCTATAATAGAAAGTGGTCAGGACACAGAGCATCACAGCTATGATAGAAAGTGGTCAGGACACACAGTAATCTCAGCTATGATAGAAAGTGGTCAGGACACACAGCATCATAGCTATAATAGAAAGAGGTCAGGACACACAGCATCACAGCTATGATAGAAAGTGGTCAGGACACACAGAGCATCACAGCTATAATAGAAAGTGGTCAGGACACAGAGCATCACAGCTATGATAGAAAGTGGTCAGGACACACAGTAATCTCAGCTATGATAGAAAGTGGTCAGGACACACAGCATCATAGCTATAATAGAAACGGGTCAGGACACACAGCATCACAGCTATGCTAGAAAGTGGTCAGGACACACAGCATCACAGCTATGCTAGAAAATGGTCAGGACACACAGCATCACAGCTATGCTAGAAAGTGGTCAGGACACACAGCATCACAGCTATGCTAGAAAGTGGTCAGAACACACAGAGCATCACAGCTATGATAGAAAGTGGTCAGGACACACAGAGCATCACAGCTATGATAGAAAGTGGTCAGGACACAGAGCATCACAGCTATGATAGAAAGTGGTCAGGACACACAGCATCACAGCTATGATAGAAAGTGGTCAGGACACAGAGCATCACAGCTATGATAGAAAGTGGTCAGGACACACAGCATCACAGCTATGATAGAAAGTGGTCAGGACACACAGCATCACAGCTATGATAGAAAGTCGTCAGGACACAGAGCATCACAGCTATGATAGAAAGTGGTCAGGACACACAGCATCACAGCTATGATAGAAAGGGGTCAGGACACAGAGCATCACAGCAATGATAGAAAGTGGTCAGGACACAGAGCATCACAGCTATAATAGAAAGTGGTCAGGACACAGAGCATCACAGCTATGATAGAAAGTGGTCAGGACACAGAGGATCACAGCTATGATAGAAAGTGGTCAGGACACAGAGCATCACAGCTATGATAGAAAGGGGTCAGGACACAGAGCATCACAGCTATGATAGAAAGTGGTCAGGACACAGAGGATCACAGATATGATAGAAAGTGTTAAACAACATATAGGAAACACAGTGTGAATTAACCCCTGAGCCCAAGGAAGAGAACCAAATGATGCTGATAAAATATCATTGTTAATAAACTATGATTAAAAAAAAGGAGATCAGTTATGGTACATAAAATGCAAAGAATACCTAGGGGACCAGAATAACACCCTCAATCATATTACATGAATATATGCCACAGACCACAGCGAGCAAAAGAATCTGATGCTTAAGGTTGGCTTATGCTATTAATCCTTGCAGCTTTGCCAAATCAGCCCAATATATGAGACGAAAATTAACCATTCAACAGTGCCCTAACAGGACATACATCATAAGCCAAGGGCGAAACGCGCGTCGGGGCGACAGGGGAGCACGGAATCACCCGGTATCATCTGATTTACTGTCTCAACACACTTACGTCTCACTGCTGAGAGATAATATACTTTCTAGGATCAGTGCCTTATATGAGTATGATTTATGATGTATGCCCTGTTAGGGCACTGTTGAATGGTTAATTTTCGTCTCATATATTGGGCTGATTTGGCAAAGCTGCAAGAATTAATAGCATAAGCCAACCTTAAGCATCAGATTCTTTTCCTCGCTGTGGTCTGTGGCATATATTCATGTAATATGATTGAGGGTGTTATTCTTGTCCCCTGGGTATTCTTTGCATTTTATATACCATACCTGATCTTTTTTTTCAATCTTTGTTAATAAACTATGATATTTTATTGGTATCCTTTGGTTCTCTTCCTTGGGCTCAGGGGTTAATTCGCACAGAGTTTCCTATATGTTGATTAATATGTTTTGAAGTGCCAAACAGTATTCCGGGACATTTTGTTGAGTTATGATAGAAAGTGGTCAAGACACAGAGCATCACAGCTATGATAGAAAGTGGTCAGGACACACAGCATCACAAACAGCATCACAGCTATGATAGAAAGTGGTCAGGACAAACAGAGCATCACAGTAATGACAGTGGTCAGAACACACAGAGCATCACAGCAATGATAGAAAGTGGTCAGAAGACACAGCATCACAGCTATGTTAGAAAGTGGTCAGAAGACACAGCATCACAGCTATGTTAGAAAGTGGTCAGGACACACAGAGCATCACAGTAATGATAGAAAGTGGTCAGGACACACAGCATCACAGCTATGATAGAAAGTGGTCAGGACACACAGCATCACAGCTATGATAGAAAGTGGTCAGGACACACAGCATCACAAACAGCATCACAGCTATGATAGAAAGTGGTCAGGACAAACAGAGCATCACAGTAATGACAGTGGTCAGAACACACAGAGCATCACAGCAATGATAGAAAGTGGTCAGAAGACACAGCATCACAGCTATGTTAGAAAGTGGTCAGGACACACAGCATCACAAACAGCATCACAGCTATGATAGAAAGTGGTCAGGACAAACAGAGCATCACAGTAATGACAGTGGTCAGAACACACAGAGCATCACAGCTATGATAGAAAGTGGTCAGAACACACAGAGCATCACAGCAATGATAGAAAGTGGTCAGGACACACAGCATCACAAACAGCATCACAGCTATGTTAGAAAGTGGTCAGGACACAGAGCATCACAGCAATGATAGAAAGTGGTCAGAAGACACAGCATCACAGCTATGTTAGAAAGTGGTCAGGACACACAGCATCACAGCTATGTTAGAAAGTGGTCAGGACACACAGAGCATCACAGTAATGATAGAAAGTGGTCAGGACACACAGCATCACAGCTATGTTAGAAAGTGGTCAGGACACACAGCATCACAGCTATGCTAGAAAGTGGTCAGGACACACAGAGCATCACAGCAATGATAGAAAGTGGTCAGAAGACACAGCATCACAGCTATGTTAGAAAGTGGTCAGGACACACAGAGCATCACAGCTATGATAGAAAGTGGTCAGGACACAAACAGCATTGCAGCTATGATAGAAAGGCGTCAAGATGTGCAGATCACTGCAGCTATGACAGAAAGAGATCAGGACATGCAGAGCATCACACCTATGAGAGAAGTGGTCAGGACCCGCAGAGCTTTGCAGCTATGATAGAAAGCTGTCATGATACGCAGATCATCGCAGCTATGGTAGAAAGGTATCAGGATACGCTGAGAATCACAGCTATGATAGAAAGTGGTCAGGATACGCACAGAACCAAAGCTAAGAGCAAGGACACGCAGAATGTTGCAGCTATAATAGACAAGTGTCAGGACACGTAGAGCATCGCAATAATATGTAGGTGTCAAGACACACAGAGCATCACAGCTATGGATAGATAGGTGTCAGGACATACAAAGCATCCCAGCAGTAATAGAAAGGGGTCAGGATGTGCAGAGCATCGCAGCTGTGATTTTTAGAAGACACTTAGCTGTCCCACTGACTTTAGTACCAAATTGCCAAGTGGTCGCCCAACTGTTCCAGTGAATAATGCTCCCGTTCGCTGTCACTCTGGATTCTGGAAAGTTGGGTGGCACCGCTGATGCCACTCTAGCTTTTCTAGACAGAACCAAGGACCAGTTCTGGATCTTGCAGTAGAAACGATCACTTTCGGTGTTGATGTGTTTCAGACTTCAGCTACGAGTGCCCCACAGTACACAGAAGGATAATGCACTGTCTGGTATCAGCCCCTGCTCCAGCAGAGCTTGCAATCTAATATCCTGGACACCTAAGTGATATCATATTCAACCCCGAAGAAGAAGCAGAGGTCATCTCCAGGAGGAACGTGTCTGCAATCCTCTCCTATTAGATAGGAATCTCACTACTGAAGCAGAAGGAGGATAATGCGCAACATCCATTCATACAAAGTACGGACCGCGCCGCTGTGCGAGTCACATGGGGCTCAGCCGCTCCTCACATCTCAATGGGCCGCAAAATCTCTTCTGATAGTGTTTATATAAGACAAGTAATTACCCGAGCTCAAAAAACAGATCAGCAGCAGAATAATGCACCGGCGCAAAGTCATAGCACAGAACAAGAATTACACAGCGCAGACCAAATATAAGGCAGAGGTCTTCCTCCATGCAGCCCAACATTCGATATAAATTAGACACAGAGACGTGGGGTGCAGCTGCAAAAATGACAACCCACCTGTCCACTGGTGTAGCCACCATAGAGACAGACCACAGAACTGCTACAGGGCCCATGAAAAGAGGAGACCACAACTGACCTGCAACTAAACGATTTATAGTTACCACTAAAAGAGCGGTCTGCATAGAAAATATTACATTAGCCACTTAAATCCAATTGCAATCCGCTCCCTCTAGTGGTGACTGTATAAATCTGTATGTAGTGAGCTCCCCCTAGTGGTGGCTGTATAAACCTGTATGTAGTGAGCTCCCCCTAGTGGTGACTGTATAAATCTGTATGTAGTGAGCTCCCTCTAGTGGTGACTGTATAAATCTGTATGTAGTGAGCTCCCTCTAGTAGTGACTGTATAAATCTGTATGTAGTGAGCTCCCTCTAGTGGTGACTGTATAAATCTGTATGTAGTGAGCTCCCTCTAGTAGTGACTGTATAAATCTGTATGTAGTGAGCTCCCTCTAGTGGTGACTGTATAAATCTGTATGCAGTGAGCTCCCCCTAGTGGTGACTGTATAAATCTGTATGTAGTGAGCTCCCTCTAGTGGTGACTGTATAAATCTGTATGTAGTGAGCTCCCTCTAGTGGTGACTGTATAAATCTGTATGTAGTGAGCTCCCCCTAGTGGTGACTGTATAGATCTGTATGTAGTAAGCTTCCTCTAGTGGTGGCTGTATAAATCTGTATGTAGTAAGCTTCCTCTAGTGGTGACTGTATAGATCTGTATGTAGTAAGCTTCCTCTAGTAGTGACTGTATAAATCTGTATGTAGTGAGCTCCCTCTAGTGGTGACTGTATAAATCTGTATGCAGTGAGCTCCCCTAGTGGTGACTGTATAAATCTGTATGCAGTGAGCTCCTCCTAGTGGTGACTGTATAAATCTGTATGTAGTGAGCTCCCTCTAGTGGTGACTGTATAAATCTGTATGTAGTGAGCTCCCCCTAGTGGTGGCTGTATAAATCTGTATGTAGTGAGCTCCCTCTAGTGGTGACTGTATAAATCTGTATGTAGTGAGCGCCCCCTGGTGGAGGCTGTATAAACCTGTAAGTAGTAAGCTTCCTCTAGTGGTAGCTGCAGGCAGTATTTAACCCTGCATTATGTGTAGTTTGCAGGAGATCTGGAGATCTGTGGAACAGATTTATCGAATTAGTTAACAACAGTTTTGCACCAATGTTTCTTCCTACATGGACAGTTGCATCTGCTCAGTGATTATAGTGGCACACAGCTCATTTATGAGAAAAGCTGCAGTTCACCCTCACATCCTCATTTATTTTCATATAGCTGGGATGTCCTTGGTTTTTTCCAGCTCCGTCCCCTCCTGATGCCGCTGTGCCCCATGAAGGGTTTGTCAGGTGCTACAGTGGCAGGACATTGTTAGACCTTCATTCACCCCTGTAGAGCGCGCGGCTGCGGAAATTCTCAATAATGGCGACTGGAGGAAGGAAATGTATCTTTCCCAGTAATGAGGATCACAAATTCAGGAGACCTGTCGCTTTCACTGCTGCAGAAACCACTTAATTGCTGCACGTTAACGAGCTTTGTCTATTTTTACTGCTGCAATGTCTGAGCTTCGTTATTAAGATCCCTGAAGCCGGAGCCCAAAACCTCCCAAATCAGATGAGCACTAACGACCTTCTGCAATAAACGAGACGTCCCGACACCGTCATCCCAATCAATATGCTGCGATGTAGCAGCGTCAACCAGCGACCTCCATCCGCACGACCTGTGACGCGGCCCAGGAAGCCTCAAATCTGCAGCTTTCTAATAGACTTTCTATTGCAATTCCTCAACATTTCCTAGATCCCTGCTGCTTCCTATTACTATTGTATCAGTGTAAAGAATCCTCTGTGAACTGAACACAAAGCTCTCCCCTGCTGATAGTTTGCTACATTGTATCAGTGCAGACAAAATGTATCAATCTGGAGTCCAGGAGAATGGAGAAATAAGATTTCCATGACCCTGGTCCAGTGGTGCCATGGCGCTGGCCCAGATCCCGGTGATCCTTCTCCTACTGGCCGCCATCCCGGATCCTTTCCTGATTAGGTCTGACACAACGTCATGTTTGTACCCGTCCACAATGAAGACGTCGCGCCAAGGATGGTGGCAGGTAGGAGAAGGATCACCGGGCTCTGGACCAGCGGACACCGACCATCAAAAAAAAGATCTATAAAGTGGATTAGAAAGTTGCAGAAATGCAGGAGACCACTCCATTAATTTAACCCTTTATATTATTCTCCTTTCATGTGAGCGTGTGCACGGTGTTGGAGAGTGCAGGTCCCCAAGTAATAGCACCTCGCTGCCAATTCATTACAGACTTTCCAGGAGGAATAAAAGAGGAACAAAATAACTCCGAATTCTAAGAAAAGATGTCAGAATCCATACTTTATGTAGAATACAAATATACCTGTAGAATGTAAGCCCCCGAGCGCAGGGTCCTCGCCCCTCTGTACCAGTCCGTCATTGTTAGTTTACTGTAAGTGATATCTATATTCTGTATGTGACCCCTCCTCATGTACAGACCATGGAATCAATGGTGCTATATAAATAAATAATAATAATAATTTGCAGAAACAGACGCTACAGGAAAGCGTGGACAGATCCGCCATAAACACAAATGACCACTAGGGGGAGCAAACCAAGAACAGACGTCTACAGGTTCGCGCAGCTGAAGAATTGCTGGATTCACCCCTGATCTTCCGCCCTTTAGTGATATGAAGGATGGAGAGCGTCATTTGTAACATAAACACACAAAGACTGGGAGAAAATATGCTGTAAGTGGGGCACAGCTCTATATATTTATGGCAATGACCGGCCTGCAATTCACTATTAATATTTTGCAAATGATATAAAGCTGTAATCTTAGTCCTTCCACCAATGTGGAGTGAGATACCGACGATTGCATGCAGATGTGCGCACATAAAGCAGATGGCGGTTTTATTGCATGTTCACGGCGGTGGAGGCGGTATGTGCAGATTTCTGGAATTACGGCATCCATCATGGAATTATCACCTGTACACCCCCAGGTCCCACCTGCTCAGCACTGCCTGACAATGGACCTCTAGTGGTGACACTGGAAATTACATAACATGAAAAAAAAATGTAAGCATAACATTCTATTCATTTTTTTGGAAAGTTGGGTCATTATAGCTCTGAAGGAAGGGTAGCCCAGCTTTCCCACACTCATCAGGTGCTCATAAAATGATTGGATCAGCCAATATATCGCTATGTAACTAGATGCTAGATTTCCCTTTCAGGAGCACAGAAAAGCTGGGTAGCAATTACTTTAGTGGTACTAATCCAGCTTTCCTAGAAAGGGATAATACAAAGTTACATTTTCTTTTTGGTTGATGCCCCCACGTTTACTGCTGGCTTGTGGGAATTTAATAACCTCTCCAAAAGTGCATTGCTAAATTATTCACACCCCTCCGACAAGCTCGCCTAATAAATAATGGATTTTCCTGGATTCCTTAAGCGCGGCGAGGATTTAACTGGAGCTTCTGGAAAGGAAGTAATAGAAGGGAGAAGATCAGGAACGCGCCTTCGCCACTACTGATGCAATGATAGGACGGCGTATACCGCACATATATACTGATACAGGGGACTGTATACGCCGGAGGACTGCAGCCTGTGACTTTCCAGCTGTGGAGATACTACAACTCCCAGCATGTCCTCTGACATTGAAATGAATGAAGCTTTGCATGCAGCGCCCCCTGGTGGTCATCTATATTCATATAAGGCGCCATTAACTTGTGAGATCCACAGAAAATTAATAATTCAGGCGTTATCCACAGACGGGAACACTGGGGGCGAAAAGGATGATCCGAGACGTGTCGCTAGACGAACACCCGCAGGGGCGAGATTAATGATGCCCCCTGGGGCTCGTGAAGAACGACTGAACAGACACGTGACCATCGGCTCCAGAAATGCGGTCAGAATGGTTGCCACTTCCCTTCCCCCACTCCTCCAGAAAGCTCGTACATTGCATAAAGTAAGGGGGCAGCACTGAGTGCAGAAAAAGATATTGGGGGCCAAGCTCGGACTGGCTCATAGGGGATCAGGGGAATCCCCCGGTGGGCCCCTGTGCAGATTTGGGCCCCCAATCTCACTGTATGGGCAGCACTTGATTCACTCTGTCCAGAAAAACGCAGCATCTCATCATTCATTAACCAAACTACCCAGTTATTATTACATAGAGATAAGTAAAGTTGTGAAGAAGGGTCATGTAATATTTGTATGTAGGTGAAAAGTGGCCTCCCAAAGTCAATGTTACTGGTGGGCCCTTGGCGCCCCAGTCCGACACTGTTGGGGGCAGAGTTCTGTTAATATTTCACCATATCCAAGATCTCTGCTTGCTGTCAGTGTCCTGCCTCGTCCATCTCACAGTTAGAGCCAGGGTCGGACTGGCCCACCGGGAGATCGGAGAATCCTCCGGTGGGCCCGCCCCCCAATGGGCCCTCGGAAGAGCACAGTCTGTAGAGACTGGACTGTGATCGGAACACAGTGCACGGACTGGCCGGCGGCTCCCCTGACCCTGCATAGAAGTACTCGCTGTCACGTTCAGGTGGGGCGATCCGCCGGCCGGTCCGTGCGCTCCGATCTCAGCCTGATTTATACGGCCGCCTGACCCTTAGAGTTGTTACAATGTATCGGTGCAGTGTGAATTGTCTCCTGCCATGGACTGTTCGCCTTTTGATACATTGTAACAATGTTCCTGTTTGCTGACAGCACAAACACAATCTCCCGGATTGACATTTGCATTTTTCATTTTTTAAGAGACTTTTCCTTTTTTTTTTTTCCTTCTTTTATAATCTGACACGTTTGTCAACAAATAACAGATCTCGAGAATATTTGCTCTGAAAAAGGAGCAAAGGGTTAAAGACAAATAAAAGTGCATCTGTGATTTTGGGCAGAAATCATCAACCCCGCGTGTGACATTTTGAACAATTTGGCACAAACTCGTCAAAAATTAGCACAAGACAAAAGAGAAACGTCTCAAAGAAATACAAATGATGAATCGGGAGCAAAGTTGCAGGAGGCACAATCGCCCCCGAGGAGCGGAGCAGCGCTGCCGCAGAGCGACTCCCTCTCTGCGTTCTGCATGCAGAAGGTTAAAGGTTAAACTGCGCAAATGATTTTTTTCCAGGCGGCCCCCCAGAGCTCAGGACAGGACTGGACGTGGGGTCATCATTCTTCACATCCAGCTTGTCAGGAATATGATGTATTTGATTCTCTATTATCACGCACACTGAGCTCTGCTACATCCATTAGGTCTGGGTACAGACACACGCTGTGGGCTTTCTGACCCCCCCTCCCAGCTTCTTCTCCCTGCGGACAATACAGCTGTAACGTGAAACTCCAGGGTGAGACTCCGTTCCCCCTTCCTCAAGAATGCGGGGATTAGCAAAAAACCAGTTGTTTCCTGCCATGTGCATTCTGTTGTCTATGAGAGTTATTCAAGAGGGAATAATTCGACCCCAGGTACGGAGATAGGTGTGAAAGTTACATATTTGGGATGTGCCAGGGTATAGCGACACGCACAGTGTTTTTCTAAGCTCAGTGCCTAGCAAAAACAGAGAAACGGATTACTTCTTAACCAGGTCACACAGCTACCCCATGTGTAGACTTAAGTGGAAGCGAACCTCGTGAGAAGACATGTAATACTTCCGTCGTCGCTCTACGAGGTTTCCAGCGTAAGGTATGACGGTTATGAGTTTTAATAAAATTCTGAGTCTCTTTGGAAAGGGCAGTAGAGTCCATGGCGCAGCCCACTCAGAGATGTTATTATCAGGGGGGTATAAGATAGTGGGACCTCATTTTGCCCTAGTTTTTGTGCAGGGAGCCAGCTACGATAAGAGAGACTCTGTGATGCATTTTGATGTCACCCCTCCCCCATGTCGCATAGTCAGCCATGATATAAGACAAATAAGTTTATTTTAATCTTTAATCCCTTTTATTTTGTGATCGTTCCTGTACATACTAGATTGTCTAATGTTGGTAATATCTTTTTATATACTTTTGTAAACACTGCCTAATCTTTTTGGAGTAAAAGCTATAATATTTACTAGTCTCCTCCTCCTTGCTCTAAAACGTACCTCCAGTGTCCTCTGAAGTAAATTACGCTACTGATTGGGTTGGCTCCTGACCCGCTATTAGGCTGCCGTCACACGATCAGTATTTGGTCAGTATTTTACATCAGTATTTGTAGCCAAAACCAGGAGTGAAACAATTAGAGGAAAAGTATAATAGAAACATATGCACAACTTCTGCATGATCGTGTGACGGCAGCCTTAGTCATAGGAATAGGAGCTGGTGGCAGCAGAGCGTACTGAGCTTGTTGGGTAAAGCTGGCAGTGACGGAACAGGGTTTTATAAGTGTATTGCTCGGCTGCGGCTGGCAATCGTTATATCGCCCTCGCTGCAGTGTGTGCCCAATAGCCAGTACATAGCAGGCAGCCTTTCTGGCAACTAATTATCCTAGGTGCAATTCCCTGACTGACCTCAAGGTAAGGGAGGCGCCAGAGAGCTGCAAGTTCCAAACCGGAACTGGGAAGTGAGATGTAAATAAATCCCTGAAGAAAGAACTGAGAAAACCAAACACCCCGGTTCATGACATATTAGTGGCAGTGGTGGGAGAATCAAAAATATCCCCCCCGTGATTCATGACACAGCTAATTAATGGGATTCATCATCCCTCCTGCCTTATGGTTATTCGTGGAAATTTAGAGCTTCATTAAGTGGCGAGAAATACGACAAACCGGGAACGGCGCAGCAGAAGCAGGTCATGGATTACACCGGACAGGGGGGCACAGACACGCTACATTAGTGACCTGCAGGTGGCGCCGTGGCTGGGTGCATGTCCCGGGATGACCTCGCACCCTCACTAACGCACCAGACTATTCAGCCCAAGTTTTGGCATCTGCTGCGCCTCCATCTCCTACGATGTTGTATAGATTGCATCATTTATCTTCTGCTTTTTAATTTTTTTTTTTTTCTTTCTGGAACATTCCCTTTAGTTTATTAGCGATAACGTGAACCATTCACAATGGAGAAAGTGAGCGTAGGATTCTGGGCCTGATCAATACACCTAGCGATACATGCAATTAGCAGCACACAATAGCAGTTATTGGCAGGTGCAATGCCCGACTGCTGGCACCTACTTTGTTTCAGAGGAAGGTAATACAATGACTATTGATTATACATTGGTGCTGGCGTCAATGGACTCCAACTAATGGATCTGCTACCAGAGCGGCATCGCCACCTGGTGGTAGAAAGATTACTGCAGGTTACTGCTATAATGTGTACTGTACATCTATAGGAGACCCCAAAATGTTACATCATGGGAGTCAATGCCGATCTCTGGTGATGGATAGGAGACATTCTCAGTGATGTCACCTCTGATCTCTGGTGATGGATAGGAGGCATTCTCAGTGATGTCACCTCTGATCTCTGGTGATGGATAGGAGGCATTCTCAGTGATGTCACCTCTGATCTCTGGTGATGGATAGGAGGCATTCTCAGTGATGTCACCTCTGATCTCTGGTGATGGATAGGAGACATTCTCAGTGATGTCACCGCTGATCTCTGGTGATGGATAGGAGGCATTCTCAGTGATGTCACCTCTGATCTCTGGTGATGGATAGGAGACATTCTCAGTGATGTCACCGCTGATCTCTGGTGATGGATAGGAGACATTCTCAGTGATGTCACCTCTGATCTCTGGTGATGGATAGGAGACATTCTCAGTGATGTCACCTCTGATCTCTGGTGATGGATAGGAGGCATTCTCAGTGATGTCACCGCTGATCTTTGGTGATGGATAGGAGGCATTCTCAGTGATGTCACCGCTGATCTCTGGTGATGGATAGGAGACATTCTCAGTGATGTCACCGCTGATCTCTGGTGATGGATAGGAGACATTCTCAGTGAGGTCACCTCTGATCTCTGGTGATGGATAGGAGGCATTCTCAGTGAGGTCACCTCTGATCTCTGGTGATGGATAGGAGGCATTCTCAGTGATGTCACCGCTGATCTCTGGTGATGGATAGGAGGCATTCTCAGTGATGTCACCGCTGATCTCTGGTGATGGATAGGAGACATTCTCAGTGATGTCACCGCTGATCTCTGGTGATGGATAGGAGACATTCTCAGTGATGTCACCGCTGATCTCTGGTGATGGATAGGAGACATTCTCAGTGATGTCACCGCTGATCTCTGGTGATGGATAGGAGACATTCTCAGTGATGTCACCGCTGATCTCTGGTGATGGATAGGAGACATTCTCAGTGATGTCACCGCTGATCTCTGGTGATGGATAGGAGACATTCTCAGTGAGGTCACCTCTGATCTCTGGTGATGGATAGGAGACATTCTCAGTGATGTCACCGCTGATCTCTGGTGATGGATAGGAGACATTCTCAGTGATGTCACCTCTGATCTCTGGTGATGGATAGGAGGCATTCTCAGTGATGTCACCTCTGATCTCTGGTGATGGCTAGGAGGCATTCTCAGTGATATCACAGCTGATATCTAGTGATGGATAGGAGACATTCTCAGTGATGTCACCGCTGATCTCTGGTGATGGCTAGGAGGCATTCTCAGTGATGTCACCGCTGATCTCTGGTGATGGCTAGGAGGCATTCTCAGTGATGTCACCGCTGATCTCTGGTGATGGATAGGAGACATTCTCAGTGATGTCACCGCTGATCTCTAGTGATGGATAGGAGGCATTCTCAGTGAAGTCACCGCTGATCTCTGGTGATGGATAGGAGACATTCTCAGTGATGTCACCGCTGATCTCTGGTGATGGATAGGAGGCATTCTCAGTGATGTCACCTCTGATCTCTGGTGATGGATAGGAGACATTCTCAGTGATGTCACTTCTGATCTCTGGTGATGGATAGGAGGCATTCTCAGTGATGTCAGCTCTGATCTCTGGTGATGGATAGGAGACATTCTCAGTGATGTCACTTCTGATCTCTGGTGATGGATAGGAGGCATTCTCAGTGATGTCACCGCTGATCTCTGGTGATGGATAGGAGACATTCTCAGTGATGTCACCGCTGATCTCTGGTGATGGATAGGAGACATTCTCAGTGATGTCACCGCTGATCTCTGGTGATGGATAGGAGGCATTCTCAGTGATGTCACCGCTGATCTCTGGTGATGGATAGGAGGCATTCTCAGTGATGTCACCTCTGATCTCTAGTGATGGATAGGAGACATTCTCAGTGATGTCACCGCTGATCTCTGGTGATGGATAGGAGGCATTCTCAGTGATGTCACCCCTGATCTCTGGTGATGGATAGGAGGCATTCTCAGTGATGTCACCTCTGATCTCTAGTGATGGATAGGAGACATTCTCAGTGATGTCACCGCTGATCTCTAGTGATGGATAGGAGACATTCTCAGTGATGTCACCGCTGATCTCTGGTGATGGATAGGAGGCATTCTCAGTGAGGTCACCGCTGATCTCTGGTGATGGATGGGAGGCATTCTCAGTGATGTCACCGCTGATCTCTGGTGATGGATAGGAGGCATTCTCAGTGATGTCACTTCTGATCTCTGGTGATGGATAGGAGACATTCTCAGTGATGTCACCTCTGATCTCTGGTGATGGATAGGAGACATTCTCAGTGATGTCACCGCTGATCTCTGGTGATGGATAGGAGACATTCTCAGTGATGTCACCGCTGATCTCTAGTGATGTATAGGAGGCATTCTCAGTGATGTCACCTCTGATCTCTGGTGATGGATAGGAGACATTCTCAATGATGTCACCGCTGATCTCTGGTGATGGATAGGAGACATTCTCAGTGAGGTCACCGCTGATCTCTGGTGATGGATAGGAGGCATTCTCAGTGATGTCACCGCTGATCTCTAGTGATGTATAGGAGGCTCTCAGTGATGTCACCTCTGATCTCTGGTGATGGATAGGAGACATTCTCAGTGATGTCACCGCTGATCTCTAGTGATGTATAGGAGGCATTCTCAGTGATGTCACCTCTGATCTCTGGTGATGGATAGGAGACATTCTCAGTGATGTCACCGCTGATCTCTGGTGATGGATAGGAGGCATTCTCAGTGATGTCACCGCTGATCTCTGGTGATGGATAGGAGACATTCTCAGTGATGTCACTTCTGATCTCTGGTGATGGATAGGAGACATTCTCAGTGATGTCACCTCTGATCTCTGGTGATGGATAGGAGACATTCTCAGTGATGTCACCGCTGATCTCTGGTGATGGATAGGAGACATTCTCAGTGATGTCACCGCTGATCTCTGGTGATGGATAGGAGGCATTCTCAGTGATGTCACCGCTGATCTCTGGTGATGGATAGGAGACATTCTCAGTGATGTCACTTCTGATCTCTGGTGATGGATAGGAGACATTCTCAGTGATGTCACTTCTGATCTCTGGTGATGGATAGGAGACATTCTCAGTGATGTCACCGCTGATCTCTGGTGATGGATAGGAGGCATTCTCAGTGATGTCACCGCTGATCTCTGGTGATGGATAGGAGACATTCTCAGTGATGTCACCTCTGATCTCCGGTGATGGATAGGAGACATTCTCAGTGATGTCACCTCTGATCTCTGGTGATGGATAGGAGACATTCTCAGTGATGTCACCGCTGATCTCTGGTGATGGATAGGAGGCATTCTCAGTGATGTCACCGCCAATCTCTAGTGATTGACAGGTGGCATTCTAAGTGAGGTCACCGCCAATGTCTAGTGATGTCATAAAAAACAGTCGTACCGCACATTATCAAACCTCATAATTTTATATAAGACTCTGTTTTTACATATAAAAATTCAAACACTTAAAAAAATAGTACATATTTTCCCTGAATACTTCTGTTTATGTCCAGCCTTTAACGCCAATCATAATTCTGTTGATTTCTTACTATCTCTATCACAGTTCTAGCTATATTTCTGACACGAAGCTCCAAACCCTCCACAGACATAAAACATATTATATTGCCACCACTAGAGGGAGCTCTCCGCATACTCTATCATATTGAGCTCAATGTATACACAATATACAGGGAGCTCCCCCTAGTGGCTGCTGTAGGTAGCAGAATTTTTATGTAACAATCTTCGTCGAGAGTTTGGAGCTTGGATCAGAAAAAGAGACGGCTGGAAAATCATATTAAGAAATGAATCCGGAGCTGCTGATAAAGGAGGACATTGGCATTAAGGACACTGCTCAGGCACTCAAGTGACCGCACGCATTCATCAAAGACAATGGCTTATGTCCATTAAAAGGCCGAGTTCTGCAACCAGCAGATGTCGTCACGTTTGCCACTTTGTAATTTAACATAAAACATAAATAAATACAGAAAAACTGGAGGCACAAACGGCAAAAAGTCCTTTGCAGGAAGACAATGGTGGAGGGATGCCGCCACGGCACAATACTCAGCGACGACCGCAGAGCGGCATTTTGGCACTTTGCTTAAAAATTATTGAAAAATAAAAATATATTGATAAAAATTATTAAAAAAAAAAAAGAAAAAAAAAAAAGAGAGGATGGTGACCGGAGAGCCACTGCATAATGAAACGTTACGCAACTTTCTAACACAAGAGTTTCATCTCCTCCGTTCCAGCATCTCTGCTTGCTGTCAGAAATTAGAAACTCTCGCAAGAAGCCGCGGCCCTTCCTGACCCCAATACTTCTCACAGCGGAGGGTTTGGATCCTCCAGACTGATACAACTGTAACAAACCCTCAGCTATGAGAAGTATTCGATCAGTGCAGATTTTCTGCCCGAAGGTCTTCCAAGATCTTGAAAAAAGAGAGAACTTAACTATATATATATATATATATATATATATATATATATATATATATATATATATATATATATATATATATTTTATTGTAGAACTTTTAATTTAATGACAATTCTAGGGATTTTTGGGCGGCTCCCACATTCACGTCGGACGGGGGCGCAGGCACGCTGCCCACCATTCCTGTATCCTGGCACCTGTTTGCATGCCACTATCCGATGCAGAAGTGAGAGCTGCTGCAGAACTCCTCTAATCCTCTACTCTTCACTGGAGTCTGTATTAGAGGGGGATTCCACCTGAAACGCTCTGATGGTCTGGGAGTGTGCGGGGGTCACTGAGCCCCCACAGGAGACTTCTGGCGGAGTTCATCTTTAAAGGCCGAGCGGCGTCAGTACAAGTTAATAACATGGAAGTAGCTTCAGAGATTTCAGCAGCTTTGGAAGACGCCATGTTTACTTCTCACAGTCCCTGAGGTTCGGAGTTCCAGGATTTGGCACAGACGAGGACCCCGGATCGGTATCGGTCGGGGGTCCGCCCCACTAGGTGCTCTTCATGTAACAGGACTCTCAGGTGCTTGGAAAAAAAAAGACCAACCGGGAGCTAGAGAAGGCCGACCATCTGATCGATCTGCCGCATGTAGACGCTCTTCAGGGGCAGGGAGTACCGCCGCTCCTCGGGAACCCGGTAACACTGGAGACAGAGAAAATCACCAATAAGACACTGCCAAGACATCACTGCTACAGCTCCGCTGCACTGTCCACTGGAGTCTATGGTGGTCCCAAAATACGCCTTCTTGTCTGACAGACTCAGGCTCTACGGTCTCATCATGCTTTATACTGCAGCTCTGCTCCACTCTTCTACATGAACTCACGTCTTATCAGCAGCTCAGGCTGTGTGGAGTCAGAACCTCGGGTCACAATTCCCCAATATGAGCAGAATGTGGGGAGACACGGCCCACAATCCCGCGCCCCATCACTTACGTTGGAGCTGGAGTTGGCCGCTCGCAGCTTCGTCTGGGCCAGTTTCTCGGGGTCGGATTCTGGTTTTCTCTCAGGTGTGAAGATGTCCCTCCAGGCTTTGTTCCTAAAACGAGGGTCCACAGGAATGAGATGCCCCTCGGTGGTGAAGAGATATTTGCTGCCAGTCACATGCAATGGATTTTCTTCATCAAACAGCTGTAAACAGAGGAAATAGAAGGACTGAGGGATCACATTACACCCCCTGCCTGGTGGCCCTGGGCCAGTCCTAGCACGAAAGGCTCGATAAGGCTCAAGTTTTAGAAAACTGCGCTCACAGCGATTCCCCGCTGAGTCAGCAAGTACAGGGTTAAGCTGTATGAGCGAGCGCTGCGCTTACCAAGAATAAATATTTGCAAGTTTCGCTCAAGAAGAAACTTTCCATGCGATCCTCCTGAGACTTGTGCTCCACGTGATGCAGCGTGGCATAGCCGCACCTGCAAGAAGCCAACATGACATCAGCAAAGGAGGAAGAAGAGAGACTGTGTCAAGAATAGGGGACGCTGTGGGCCTCCTTAACACTCACTCAGCTCTGGCATGCTTCTCCAGGCTCAGCAGAATATCCATCCCCACGTGCAGGTAGAAAGGATTCTTAGTGGCCTTTGGAGAAAGCAGAGGGATGTGAGAAAGGGACCAACATCCGCTGGAAGATACAAATACGGGCATAAAACACAGTCCCTCATTATATAAATCTGTAGTGAGCGCCCCTAGTGGCGGCTGTATAGAGCTGCATATAGTGAGCTCCCTTTAGTGGTGACTGTATAAATCTGCATATAGTGAGCTCCCCCTAGTGGCGGCTATATAAATCTGTATGTAGTGAGCTCCCCCTAGTGTTAGTTGTATAAATCTGTATGTAGTGAGCTCCCCCTAGTGGTGACTGTATAAGTCTGTATGTAGTGAGCTCCCCCTAGTGGTGACTGTATAAATCTGTATGTAGTGAGCTCCCCCTAGTGTTAGTTGGATAAATCTGTATGTAGTGAGCTCCCTCTAGTGGTGGCTGTATAAATCTGTATGTAGTGAGCTCCCTCTAGTGTTAGTTGTATAAATCTGTATGTAGTGAGCTCCCCCTAGTGGTGACTGTATAGATCTGTATGTAGTGAGCTCCCTCTAGTGGTGGCTGTATAAATCTGTATGATAGTGAGCTCCCTCTAGTGGTGGTTGTATAAATCTGTATGTAGTGAGCTCCCCCTAGTGGTGGCTGTATAAATCTGTATGTAGTGAGCTCCCTCTAGTGGTGGCTGTATAAATCTGTATGTAGTGAGCTCCCTCTAATGGTGGCTGTATAAATCTGTATGTAGTGAGCTCCGTCTAGTGGTGACTGTATAAATCTGTATGTAGTGAGCTCCCCCTAGTGGTTACTGTATAAATCTGTATGTAGTGAGCTCCCCCTAGTGGAGACTGTATAAATCTGTATGTAATGAGCTCCCCCTAGTGGTGACTGTATAGATCTGTATGTAGTGAGCTCCGTCTAGTGGTGACTGTATAAATCTGTATGTAGTGAGCTCCGTCTAGTGGTGACTGTATAAATCTGTATGTAGTGAGCTCCCCCTAGTGGTTACTGTATAAATCTATGTAGTGAGCTCCCTCTAGTGGTGGCTGTATAAATCTGCATATAGTGAGCTCCCTCTAGTGGTGACTGTATAAATCTGTATGTAGTGAGCTCCCCCTAGTGGTGGCTGTATAGATCTGTATGTAGTGAGCTCCCTCTAGTGGTGACTGTATAAATCTGTATGTAGTGAGCTCCGTCTAGTGGTGACTGTATAAATCTGTATGTAGTGAGCTCCGTCTAGTGGTGACTGTATAAATCTGTATGTAATGAGCTCCCCCTAGTGGTGACTGTATAAATCTGTATGTAGTGAGCTCCGTCTAGTGGTGACTGTATAAATCTGTATGTAGTGAGCTCCCTCTAGTGGTGGCTGTATAAATCTGCATATAGTGAGCTCCCTCTAGTGGTGACTGTATAAATCTGTATGTAATGAGCTCCCCCTAGTGGTGACTGTATAGATCTGTATGTAATGAGCTCCGTCTAGTGGTGACTGTATAAATCTGTAAGTAGTGAGCTCCCTCTAGTGGTGACTGTATAAATCTGTATGTAATGAGCTCCGTCTAGTGGTGGATGTATAAATCTGTAAGTAGTGAGCTCCCTCTAGTGGTGGATGTATAAATCTGTATGTAATGAGCTCCCCCTAGTGGTGGCTGTATAAATCTGTATATAGTGATCTCCCTCTAGTGGTGGCTGTATAAATCTGTATGTAGTGAGCTCCCTCTAGTGGTGACTGTATAAATCTGTATGTAGTGAGCTCCCCCTAGTGGTGGCTGTATAAATCTGTATGTAGTGAGCTCCCCCTAGTGGTTGCTGTATAAATCTGTATGTAGTGAGCTTGTTTCTTTAATTCTGAGGATCATAATTGTGCGGAAGAAAACTGCTTAGAAGTGTAAATGAAGCCTGACCTGGTAGAGGAGGTAGGTGGACTCCACCAGTTCGGGCCTCAGAGGGTAGAAGGAGACATCGGGCGCCTGCAGCTGCCAGTTGTACCTCTCGGGCAGAGCTCCATAGCGCTTCCATATCGCATAGTAAAAGGCGTGAAGGCAAATGGCGTCCTCTATGTCCCCCTTCAAGACCTGCATGGAAGAGATCCATCAGCAGAGCCGTTCCGGAGAGCTGACTCTCTACATGAGGAGCGCTGCTACCTGCAGGCCGGGGAAGAAAGCCTGGAGAGAGTCTATCCACGTGTTCATAATCTGTCCATTAAACATGTTCACATTGACGTACAGCGGAGGGTCCCCCTCACCTTCATTGCAGGATGCCCGCCTGGGGGAACAGAGATCATGGCTTCAATCACATCGTACACTTCTACTCTAGTCACCTCCAGAGCTGCACAAAGGCTCATTCTGGTTCCTTGTCCAACCTGCCCGTTCTCAGGTGGTCAATGTCTGGGCAGGGCCTTGCAGATGTGGTTACACGTCTGACCCGACCCCCTGGCTGCCCTGCACTTACCCCCTGCGCAGGTGGTTCTGGATGCTTCTATACGCCTCATTAAACATGTGCAGGTCTCCGTCCTCCCCAAACAGGATGTACGACTTCAGCAGATACTCGAAGAACGAGTCCAGGCCGGCGCCCAGGCCGCTCTGCTTGCCGACCCACTGACCCGTCTGTATATCCACCACATTGCCTGCAAGTGGAGAGAACAATGAGGACAAAAAGGCAAAATACAAAAGGGAGCACCTCAAACAGCAGACTCACCCAGAAGACCCGTGCTATTGCTCCGCAGACCCCAGAGAGCTTGGACGGCGCGCCGGGCCACCCACTCAAAGGTGGAATCTCCAAGGAGGCGGCTGAGGATCCCGAACTCCACCAGCAGAGATCCGGCCCCCGCAGTGCAGGTCTCGTTCAGGCTGTCGGGGGGGACCCCCTTCTGCAGATTCACCTGGACGCAAGACGAAGGAAAGCAGCGGTCAGCACCAAGGATGAGTCAGGAGTAGAAGAAACCGGGGAATCTCTGAATATCAAAAGTAGCCACTCAGAGAGCGCGGAGAACAAGACATGTAACGTATTTTTCAGACTATAAGACGCACTTTTATGCCCCAAAATTTTGGTGGAAAACGGAGGTTCGTCTTATAGTCGGAATGTACCGTACTTACAATTAGCGAGGTGGCAGCAGGAGTCGGGCGATTGTTCCGGTGGTCCGACGCTGCAGGGCGATGATATCACTCCCATCCTGGTGCAGCAGATTCGGCGGTGCTCGGAGGTGCGGGGACTCCGATGACATTTTGTGAAATCCCGGAGCCCCTGCACTTACATTGACTCGATGCTGTGGCCTCTGGGAAAATGGCCTCTGGAGGCGGCGCATGCACAGATTGAGATCTCGGCAGTCGAGATGCGTGCAGGGGCTCCGGGATTTCACAAAATGTCATCGGAGTCCCCGCACCACCGAACCTGCAGCACCAGCCTTGGGATGGGATTTCTGGGAGACCACCACATCACAGCAATGGAAGTGCGGGGGCTCTGGGCTTTCACAAAATGTCGGCAGAGCCCCCGCACTAGTCTGGGTCTTAGCATCGCCGGACCACCAAAAACCCCCGTTACTCTGCTCCACCAGCGCTGCTGATCCCCCCAGGGTAAGCTGAATTCGGAACTGTAAGACGGACCCCTATTTGACGCATTAATCCCCCCCCCCCCATTTCCCTTCTGAAAATCTGGGGTGTATCTTATGGTCCGGTGCGCCGCCTATCTGGAAACCCCCGCCCTAACATACTATATGGAGAAAATGATGTGTCCCCCACAGTCACCTCCAGGATCTTTCCTGACCCCCCATTCTACACTCGATGTTATGCAGTGGGGGGGGGGGGGGGTTGCAGGAGAAACTCTAATTCAGTGACCACTCGTGACATCTGATACTTTCCTGGGTGTTTGCACTTCCCCTATTATCTGGAAATCCCCTCTCACAGTCTGGTCTGAGGGTATGTGCACACGTCAGGATTTCTTGCAGAAATTTTCCTGACAAAAAACGGACATTTCTGCCAGAAATCCGCATGCGTTTTTACCGCGTTTTTTGTGCGTTTTTCCCAAATGCGTAGAATTGCGGGAAAAATGCAGAAAATCCGTGAAAATAATGAAAATGCTCATTTTTTGACCGCGATGCGTTTTTTTCACGGAAAAAAACGCATCCATGTGCACAAAACATGCAGAATGCATTCTAAATGATAGAATGCATAATGTATGCGTTTTTAATGAGTTTTTATAGCGTTTTTAGCGCAAAAAAAACTGAACGTGTGCACATAGCCTGAGGCCTCTGTGGTGATTGCACAGATCGTGCCGGACTGTGGAGCATTGGGAGCTCTCCTGGGTGCACGGATGATGGGAGTGATTCTCATCTGCAGTTGTTCGCACCCCTGCCCCATTTTTTGGCTCAGCGCTCGTACTCTTGGATAAGGCATTCCGGTTCTGGTGTTTTCAAATGCTGGAAGCAGCCGGACGGCGAGGTCGTGCGCCATGTGCAAAAGTTCATCATCATAACCATTAATTGTCATGTTGCCGAAGGGCTGCCGGGCGTCAGTCAGGATGATGTGTGCGGACAGCAGACTCCCCAAAATCCTGCAGAGATGACAGGGAAAGAGTCAGGAACACAGACATGGCCGAACTGCAGGAATCAAGACATCCCCCATTATGTTATGACTTACAGGAAACATTGAGAATAGCTTATACTCCAGCCACATCCAGAGCTGCACCGCAGCCTAGCCTCCAGCCACATCCAGAGCTGCACCGCAGCCTAGCCTCCAGCCGCATCCAGGGCTACACCGCAGCCTAGCCTCCAGCCACATCCAGAGCTGCACCGCAGCCTAGCCTCCAGCCGCATCCAGAGCTGCACCGCAGCTTAGCCTCCAGCCGCATCCAGGGCTGCACCGCAGCCTAGCCTCCAGCCGCATCCAGAGCTGCACCGCAGCCTAGACTCCAGCCTCATCCAGAGCTGCACCGCAGCCTAGCCTCCAGCCACATCCAGAGCTGCACCGCAGCCTAGCCTCCAGCCACATCCAGAGCTGCACCGCAGCCTAGCCTCCAGCCACATCCAGAGCTGCACCGCAGCCTAGCCTCCAGCCACATCCAGAGCTGCACCGCAGCCTAGCCTCCAGCCACATCCAGAGCTACACCGCAGCCTAGCCTCCAGCCACATCCAGGGCTACACCGCAGCCTAGCCTCCAGCCGCATCCAGAGCTGCACCGCAGCTTAGCCTCCAGCCGCATCCAGGGCTGCACCGCAGCCTAGCCTCCAGCCGCATCCAGAGCTGCACCGCAGCCTAGCCTCCAGCCGCATCCAGAGCTGCACCGCAGCCTAGCCTCCAGCCGCATCCAGAGCTGCACCGCAGCCTAGCCTCCAGCCACATCCAGGGCTACACCGCAGCCTAGCCTCCAGCCACATCCAGAGCTGCACCGCAGCCTAGCCTCCAGCCACATCCAGAGCTGCACCGTAGCCTAGCCTCCAGCCGCATCCAGAGCTGCACCGCAGCCTAGCCTCCAGCCACATCCAGGGCTACACCGCAGCCTAGCCTCCAGCCGCATCCAGAGCTGCACCGCAGCCTAGCCTCCAGCCACATCCAGGGCTACACCGCAGCCTAGCCTCCAGCCGCATCCAGAGCTGCACCGCAGCTTAGCCTCCAGCCGCATCCAGGGCTGCACCGCAGCCTAGCCTCCAGCCACATCCAGAGCTGCACCGCAGCCTAGCCTCCAGCCACATCCAGAGCTGCACCGCAGTCTAGCCTCCAGCCGCATCCAGGGCTGCACCGCAGCCTAGCCTCCAGCCACATCCAGAGCTGCACCGCAGCCTAGCCTCCAGCCGCATCCAGAGCTGCACCGCAGCCTAGCCTCCAGCCACATCCAGGGCTACACCGCAGCCTAGCCTCCAGCCGCATCCAGAGCTGCACCGCAGCCTAGCCTCCAGCCACATCCAGAGCTGCACCGCAGCCTAGCCTCCAGCCGCATCCAGAGCTGCACCGCAGCTTAGCCTCCAGCCGCATCCAGGGCTGCACCGCAGCCTAGCCTCCAGCCACATCCAGAGCTGCACCGCAGCCTAGCCTCCAGCCACATCCAGAGCTGCACCGCAGTCTAGCCTCCAGCCGCATCCAGGGCTGCACCGCAGCCTAGCCTCCAGCCACATCCAGGGCTGCACCGCAGCCTAGCCTCCAGCCACATCCAGAGCTGCACCGCAGCCTAGCCTCCAGCCACATTCAGAGCTGTACTCACAATCCTGCTGCTTGTACTTATCCAGCAGAATTTAAAATGCAGCTCTGGAGGTGACCGATTATCAAGGTCAGTGCGATATCATAAAGCAAAGTATTTACAGAGGGCTTTGCTGCACGCAGTCACCAGACTCCTGACTGAGAGGACGACAGAGTTCAGCTCACAAACGGGACGTGGGAACCACTCACCTTATGGTCGCCTCGAACACCTGCACAGTGGAATCCTTATCGAAGGTCACAGTGTCGATCACCAGGCGCACGGCTCGCTGAAACTCGCTGACGTTGCCCATAACCTGAAGACAGAAGACGTTTCACACTAACACCGCCGAGCTCCGGCCCCTCCGCAGGGTTCTACAGTGCAGCCCCTCATTCCTCGGCAAATCCTCTGCTTTGTCATCTACTCCTGTCGCATCCAGAGCTGCTGTCACCCGTCGGCTGTTCGCTCGGGGGCTGAAGATGCAGAACTGCGATGTACGTGTGCACTCAGAGCGAGTGAGCGTCCATGTGCTCTCCGAAGGGAGCGGAAACAAGCTGCTGCCAATCACCGGAGAGTGGCCACCATAAGAGAACATAGGGCACAGCAGCTCCCTCCCCGCTCCCTCCAGAGAGCACATGGACGCTCACACGCTCTGAGTGTCCCTGTACATCGCAGCTCTGCATCTACAGCCCCCGAGCGAACACCCGACGGCTGACAGCAGCTCTGGATGTGACTGGAGCAGAGGATGCAGAGTCCCCAAAGCTCCGACTGTGACTGCAGGATGAGGCGGCCACTCACCGCCAGCGTGTCCAGGGCATCGATCAGGGTGAGGGAATAATTCCCGAGGACGTCATTGATGTTAAGATTTGAACTGAAACAACAGAGTGACAGGGGTTAATGGTGCGGAGACCGGGATTAAGGGGAGAAAGGCGGGCGCGCAGAGATCTCGGGGGAGGGGGCGCAGAGATCTCGGGGGAGGGTGGGGGGCGCAGAGATCTTGGGGGTGGGGGGGGGGCGCAGAGATCTTGGGGGAGGGGGTGCAGAGATCTCGGGGGTGGGGGGGGCGCAGAGATCTTGGGGGAGGGGGTGCAGAGATCTCGGGGGTGGGGGAGGGTGGGGGGCGCAGAGATCTCGGGGGTGGGGGGGGCGCAGAGATCTTGGGGGAGGGGGCGCAGAGATCTCGGGGGTGGGGGTGGGGGGGGGCGCAGAGATCTCGGGGGTGGGGGGGGGCGCAGAGATCTCGGGGGCGCGCACAGATCTCGGGGGTGGGGGGCGCAGAGATCTCGGGGGCGCGCACAGATCTCGGGGGAGGGGGCGCACGGCGCACAGATCTCGGGGCGTGGGGCGCACAGACCTCGGGGGTGGGGGGGGGGGGCGGGCGCAGAGATCTCGGGGGAGGGGGCGCACGGCGCAGAGATCTCGGGGGTGGGGGGGGGGCGGGCGCAGAGATCTCGGGGGAGGGGGCGCACGGCGCAGAGATCTCGGGGGTGGGGGGGCGCAGAGATCTCGGGGGAGGGGGCGCAGAGATCTCGGGGGTGGGAGGGGGGCGCAGAGATCTCGGGGGTGGGGCGCAGAGATCTCGGGGGTGGGGGTGGGGGGCGCAGAGATCTCGGGGGTGCACACGGCCTCCAATGTCACACACCGACACACACGTACACACAGTGCGGCTGCCGTCCCGTCACTTACGGGTTCCCGGTGTCCGGCCCGCGGCCCCGGCACAGGATGGGGTTCAGCTCGTCCTCCGGGAAGGCGTATCTCATGTAGTTGTCGTATCCAAAAGAGAACATGCCCCGCGCCATCTCCCGCATCTCGCGGCGCAGCCCGGCCGGGAAGGAGCTGTACCGGCGCCCATATTCGTCCCCGAGGTGGAAGCGGCCGTAGGAGGAGCGGCACACCGCCGCCTTCACCGGCCGCACGCCCCGCGCAGTCCCCGGAGAGATGAAGCCCCTCAGAGCGTGGAGCCCGAGCCGGAGCAGGAGCAGCCCCAGCACGGCCGACCACCAGCGCATCACTGTCCCACACTTCCGGGACATGCTCCGCCCCGCTGTCTGATAGGCCGCATGCCAGCACGCGACACGCCCATTTCCACATCGCTAGCTGATTGGCAGAATCTGATCACGAGGGTCCGGCAGCAACCAATCACAAGCCAGCACGTCAGACGAATAGACTCGGCGGCATCACGTGTCCATAGAGACGCTTCCGGGTTGGAGGAAACCACGCCCCTACGTTTTGTTTACATCTGTTCATCCCACCTGATTGGCCAAGGTGTCACTCCCAGTCACGTGCCATCACTAATACCTAGTGACCGCACTACACTGTCAGTCACCAACATAGTGACCACACAGACCGCACCACGCTGCCAGTCACCAACATAGTGACCACACAGACCGCACTGTGCTGCCAGTCACCAACATAGTGACCACACAGACTGCACTGTGCTGCCAGTCACCAACATAGTGACCACACAGACTGCACCGCGCTGCCAGTCACCAACATAGTGACCACACAGACCGCACTGTGCTGCCAATCACCAACATAGTGACCACACTACGCTGCCAGTCACCAACATAGTGACCACACAGACCACACCGCGCTGCCAGTCACCAACATAGTGACCACAGGGACCACACCGCGCTGCCAGTCACCAACATAGTGACCACACAGACCGCACCACGCTGCCAGTCACCAACATAGTGACCACACAGACTGCACCACGCTGCCAGTCACCAACATAGTGACCACACAGACTGCACCGCGCTGCCAGTCACCAACATAGTGACCACACAGACCGCACTGTGCTGCCAATCACCAACATAGTGACCACACTACGCTGCCAGTCACCAACATAGTGACCACACAGACCGCACCGCGCTGCCAGTCACCAACATAGTGACCACACAGACTGCACCGCGCTGCCAGTCACCAACATAGTGACCACACAGACCGCACCACGCTGCCAGTCACCAACATAGTGACCACACAGACCGCACCGCGCTGCCAGTCACCAACATAGTGACCACACAGACCGCACCGCGCTGCCAGTCACCAACATAGTGACCACACAGACTGCACCGTGCTGCCAGTCACCAACATAGTGACCACACAGACCGCACTGTGCTGCCAGTCACCAACATAGTGACCACACAGACCACACTACGCTGCCAGTCACCAACATAGTGACCACACAGACCGCACTACGCTGCCAGTCACCAACATAGTGACCACACCGCGCTGCCAGTCACCAACATAGTGACCACACAGACCGCACCGTGCTGCCAGTCACCAACATAGTGACCACACAGACCACACTACGCTGCCAGTCACCAACATAGTGACCACACAGACCGCACTACGCTGCCAGTCACCAACATAGTGACCACACCGCGCTGCCAGTCACCAACATAGTGACCACACAGACCGCACCGTGCTGCCAGTCACCAACAGTGACCACAGGGACCGCACTGTGCTGCCAGTCACCAACATAGTGACCACACAGACCGCACCGCGCTGCCAGTCACCAACACAGTGACCACATTACGCTGCCAGTCACCAACATAGTGACCACACAGACCGCACCGCGCTGCCAGTCACCAACATAGTGACCACACTACGCTGCCAGTCACCAACATAGTGACCACACAGACCGCACCGCGCTGCCAGTCACCAACATAGTGACCACATGGACCACACCGTGCTGCCAGTCACCAACATAGTGACAACACAGACCGCACCGCGCTGCCAGTCACCAACAGTGACCACACTACGCTGCCAGTCACCAACATAGTGACCACACAGACCGCACCGCGCTGCCAGTCACCAACATAGTGACCACATGGACCGCACCGTGCTGCCAGTCACCAACATAGTGACCACACAGACCGCACCGTGCTGCCAGTCACCAACATAGTGACCACACTACGCTGCCAGTCACCAACATAGTGACCACACAGACCGCACCGCGCTGCCAGTCACCAACAGTGACCACACAGACTGCACCGCGCTGCCAGTCACCAACATAGTGACCACACAGACCGCACCGTGCTGCCAGTCACCAACATAGTGACCACACTACGCTGCCAGTCACCAACATAGTAACCACACAGACCGCACCGTGTTGCCAGTCACCAACACAGTGATCACATGGACCGCACTGTGCTGTCAGTCACCAACATAGTGACCACACAGACCGCACCGTGCTGCCAGTCACCAACATAGTGACCACACAGACCGCACCGCGCTGCCAGTCACCAACATAGTGACCACACAGACCGCACCGCGCTGCCAGTCACCAACATAGTGACCACACAGACCGCACCGTGTTGCCAGTCACCAACATAGTGACCACACTACACTGCCAGTCACCAACATAGTGACCACACAGACCGCACCGCGCTGCCAGTCACCAACATAGTGACCACACTACGCTGCCAGTCACCAACATAGTGACCACACAGACCGCACCGCGCTGCCAGTCACCAACATAGTGACCACATGGACCGCACCGTGCTGCCAGTCACCAACATAGTGACCACACTACGCTGCCAGTCACCAACATAGTGACCACACAGACCGCACCACGTAGCCAGTCACCAACATAGTGACCACACGGACCGCACCGTGCTGCCAGTCACCAACATAGTGACCACACAGACCGCACCGTGCTGCCAGTCACCAACATAGTGACCACACTACGCTGCCAGTCACCAACATAGTGACCACACAGACCGCACCGCGCTGCCAGTCACCAACATAGTGACCACACTACGCTGCCAGTCACCAACATAGTGACCACACAGACCGCACCGCGCTGCCAGTCACCAACATAGTGACCACATGGACCGCACCGTGCTGCCAGTCACCAACATAGTGACCACACAGACCGCACCGTGCTGCCAGTCACCAACATAGTGACCACACTACGCTGCCAGTCACCAACATAGTGACCACAAAGACCGCACCGTGCTGCCAGTCACCAACATAGTGACCACATGGACCGCACCGTGCTGCCAGTCACCAACATAGTGACAACACAGACCGCACCGCGCTGCCAGTCACCAACAGTGACCACACTACGCTGCCAGTCACCAACATAGTGACCACACAGACCGCACCGCGCTGCCAGTCACCAACATAGTGACCACATGGACCGCACCGTGCTGCCAGTCACCAACATAGTGACCACAACGACCGCACCGTGCTGCCAGTCACCAACATAGTGACCACACTACGCTGCCAGTCACCAACATAGTGACCACACAGACCGCACCGCGCTGCCAGTCACCAACAGTGACCACACAGACTGCACCGCGCTGCCAGTCACCAACATAGTGACCACACAGACTGCACCGCGCTGCCAGTCACCAACATAGTGACCACACAGACCGCACTGTGCTGCCAATCACCAACATAGTGACCACACTACGCTGCCAGTCACCAACATAGTGACCACACAGACCACACCGCGCTGCCAGTCACCAACATAGTGACCACAGGGACCACACCGCGCTGCCAGTCACCAACATAGTGACCACACAGACCGCACCACGCTGCCAGTCACCAACATAGTGACCACACAGACTGCACCACGCTGCCAGTCACCAACATAGTGACCACACAGACTGCACCGCGCTGCCAGTCACCAACATAGTGACCACACAGACCGCACTGTGCTGCCAGTCACCAACATAGTGACCACACTACGCTGCCAGTCACCAACATAGTAACCACACAGACCGCACCGCGCTGCCAGTCACCAACATAGTGACCACACAGACCGCACCGTGTTGCCAGTCACCAACACAGTGATCACATGGACCGCACTGTGCTGTCAGTCACCAACATAGTGACCACACAGACCGCACCGCGCTGCCAGTCACCAACATAGTGACCACACAGACCGCACCGCGCTGCCAGTCACCAACATAGTGACCACACAGACCGCACCGTGTTGCCAGTCACCAACATAGTGACCACACAGACCGCACCGTGTTGCCAGTCACCAACATAGTGACCACACTACACTGCCAGTCACCAACATAGTGACCACACAGACCGCACCGCGCTGCCAGTCACCAACATAGTGACCACACTACGCTGCCAGTCACGAACATAGTGACCACACAGACCGCACCGCGCTGCCAGTCACCAACATAGTGACCACATGGACCGCACCGTGCTGCCAGTCACCAACATAGTGACCACACTACGCTGCCAGTCACCAACATAGTAACCACACAGACCGCACCACGCTGCCAGTCACCAACATAGTGACCACACAGACCGCACCGCGCTGCCAGTCACCAACATAGTGACCACACGGACCGCACCGTGCTGCCAGTCACCAACATAGTGACCACACAGACCGCACCGTGCTGCCAGTCACCAACATAGTGACCACACTACGCTGCCAGTCACCAACATAGTGACCACACAGACCGCACCGCGCTGCCAGTCACCAACATAGTGACCACACTACGCTGCCAGTCACCAACATAGTAACCACACAGACCGCACCGCGCTGCCAGTCACCAACATAGTGACCACACAGACCGCACCGTGTTGCCAGTCACCAACACAGTGATCACATGGACCGCACTGTGCTGTCAGTCACCAACATTGTGACCACACAGACCGCACCGCGCTGCCAGTCACCAACATAGTGACCACACAGACCGCACCGCGCTGCCAGTCACCAACATAGTGACCACACAGACCGCACCGTGTTGCCAGTCACCAACATAGTGACCACACAGACCGCACCGTGTTGCCAGTCACCAACAGTGACCACACAGACCGCACCGTGTTGCCAGTCACCAACATAGTGACCACACAGACCGCACCGCGCTGCCAGTCACCAACATAGTGACCACACTACGCTGCCAGTCACCAACATAGTGACCACACAGACCGCACCGCGCTGCCAGTCACCAACATAGTGACCACATGGACCGCACCGTGCTGCCAGTCACCAACATAGTGACCACACTACGCTGCCAGTCACCAACATAGTGACCACACAGACCGCACCGCGCTGCCAGTCACCAACAGTGACCACACAGACTGCACCGCGCTGCCAGTCACCAACATAGTGACCACACAGACCGCACCGTGCTGCCAGTCACCAACATAGTGACCACACTACGCTGCCAGTCACCAACATAGTAACCACACAGACCGCACCGTGTTGCCAGTCACCAACACAGTGATCACATGGACCGCACTGTGCTGTCAGTCACCAACATAGTGACCACACAGACCGCACCGTGCTGCCAGTCACCAACATAGTGACCACACAGACCGCACCGCGCTGCCAGTCACCAACATAGTGACCACACAGACCGCACCGCGCTGCCAGTCACCAACATAGTGACCACACAGACCGCACCGTGTTGCCAGTCACCAACATAGTGACCACACTACACTGCCAGTCACCAACATAGTGACCACACAGACCGCACCGCGCTGCCAGTCACCAACATAGTGACCACACTACGCTGCCAGTCACCAACATAGTGACCACACAGACCGCACCGCGCTGCCAGTCACCAACATAGTGACCACATGGACCGCACCGTGCTGCCAGTCACCAACATAGTGACCACACTACGCTGCCAGTCACCAACATAGTGACCACACAGACCGCACCAAGTAGCCAGTCACCAACATAGTGACCACACGGACCGCACCGTGCTGCCAGTCACCAACATAGTGACCACACAGACCGCACCGTGCTGCCAGTCACCAACATAGTGACCACACTACGCTGCCAGTCACCAACATAGTGACCACACAGACCGCACCGCGCTGCCAGTCACCAACATAGTGACCACACTACGCTGCCAGTCACCAACATAGTGACCACACAGACCGCACCGCGCTGCCAGTCACCAACATAGTGACCACATGGACCGCACCGTGCTGCCAGTCACCAACATAGTGACCACACAGACCGCACCGTGCTGCCAGTCACCAACATAGTGACCACACTACGCTGCCAGTCACCAACATAGTGACCACACAGACCGCACCGTGCTGCCAGTCACCAACATAGTGACCACATGGACCGCACCGTGCTGCCAGTCACCAACATAGTGACAACACAGACCGCACCGCGCTGCCAGTCACCAACAGTGACCACACTACGCTGCCAGTCACCAACATAGTGACCACACAGACCGCACCGCGCTGCCAGTCACCAACATAGTGACCACATGGACCGCATCGTGCTGCCAGTCACCAACATAGTGACCACACAGACCGCACCGTGCTGCCAGTCACCAACATAGTGACCACACTACGCTGCCAGTCACCAACATAGTGACCACACAGACCGCACCGCGCTGCCAGTCACCAACAGTGACCACACAGACTGCACCGCGCTGCCAGTCACCAACATAGTGACCACACAGACTGCACCGCGCTGCCAGTCACCAACATAGTGACCACACAGACCGCACTGTGCTGCCAATCACCAACATAGTGACCACACTACGCTGCCAGTCACCAACATAGTGACCACACAGACCACACCGCGCTGCCAGTCACCAACATAGTGACCACAGGGACCACACCGCGCTGCCAGTCACCAACATAGTGACCACACAGACCGCACCACGCTGCCAGTCACCAACATAGTGACCACACAGACTGCACCACGCTGCCAGTCACCAACATAGTGACCACACAGACTGCACCGCGCTGCCAGTCACCAACATAGTGACCACACAGACCGCACTGTGCTGCCAGTCACCAACATAGTGACCACACTACGCTGCCAGTCACCAACATAGTAACCACACAGACCGCACCGCGCTGCCAGTCACCAACATAGTGACCACACAGACCGCACCGTGTTGCCAGTCACCAACACAGTGATCACATGGACCGCACTGTGCTGTCAGTCACCAACATAGTGACCACACAGACCGCACCGCGCTGCCAGTCACCAACATAGTGACCACACAGACCGCACCGCGCTGCCAGTCACCAACATAGTGACCACACAGACCGCACCGTGTTGCCAGTCACCAACATAGTGACCACACAGACCGCACCGTGTTGCCAGTCACCAACATAGTGACCACACTACACTGCCAGTCACCAACATAGTGACCACACAGACCGCACCGCGCTGCCAGTCACCAACATAGTGACCACACTACGCTGCCAGTCACGAACATAGTGACCACACAGACCGCACCGCGCTGCCAGTCACCAACATAGTGACCACATGGACCGCACCGTGCTGCCAGTCACCAACATAGTGACCACACTACGCTGCCAGTCACCAACATAGTAACCACACAGACCGCACCACGCTGCCAGTCACCAACATAGTGACCACACAGACCGCACCGCGCTGCCAGTCACCAACATAGTGACCACACGGACCGCACCGTGCTGCCAGTCACCAACATAGTGACCACACAGACCGCACCGTGCTGCCAGTCACCAACATAGTGACCACACTACGCTGCCAGTCACCAACATAGTGACCACACAGACCGCACCGCGCTGCCAGTCACCAACATAGTGACCACACTACGCTGCCAGTCACCAACATAGTAACCACACAGACCGCACCGCGCTGCCAGTCACCAACATAGTGACCACACAGACCGCACCGTGTTGCCAGTCACCAACACAGTGATCACATGGACCGCACTGTGCTGTCAGTCACCAACATAGTGACCACACAGACCGCACCGCGCTGCCAGTCACCAACATAGTGACCACACAGACCGCACCGCGCTGCCAGTCACCAACATAGTGACCACACAGACCGCACCGTGTTGCCAGTCACCAACATAGTGACCACACAGACCGCACCGTGTTGCCAGTCACCAACAGTGACCACACAGACCGCACCGTGTTGCCAGTCACCAACATAGTGACCACACAGACCGCACCGCGCTGCCAGTCACCAACATAGTGACCACACTACGCTGCCAGTCACCAACATAGTGACCACACAGACCGCACCGCGCTGCCAGTCACCAACATAGTGACCACATGGACCGCACCGTGCTGCCAGTCACCAACATAGTGACCACACTACGCTGCCAGTCACCAACATAGTGACCACACAGACCGCACCGCGCTGCCAGTCACCAACAGTGACCACACAGACTGCACCGCGCTGCCAGTCACCAACATAGTGACCACACAGACCGCACCGTGCTGCCAGTCACCAACATAGTGACCACACTACGCTGCCAGTCACCAACATAGTAACCACACAGACCGCACCGTGTTGCCAGTCACCAACACAGTGATCACATGGACCGCACTGTGCTGTCAGTCACCAACATAGTGACCACACAGACCGCACCGTGCTGCCAGTCACCAACATAGTGACCACACAGACCGCACCGCGCTGCCAGTCACCAACATAGTGACCACACAGACCGCACCGCGCTGCCAGTCACCAACATAGTGACCACACAGACCGCACCGTGTTGCCAGTCACCAACATAGTGACCACACTACACTGCCAGTCACCAACATAGTGACCACACAGACCGCACCGCGCTGCCAGTCACCAACATAGTGACCACACTACGCTGCCAGTCACCAACATAGTGACCACACAGACCGCACCGCGCTGCCAGTCACCAACATAGTGACCACATGGACCGCACCGTGCTGCCAGTCACCAACATAGTGACCACACTACGCTGCCAGTCACCAACATAGTGACCACATGGACCGCACTGTGCTGCCAATCACCAACATAGTGACCACACTACGCTGCCAGTCACCAACATAGTGACCACAGGGACCACACCGCGCTGCCAGTCACCAACATAGTGACCACACAGACCGCACCACGCTGCCAGTCACCAACATAGTGACCACACAGACTGCACCACGCTGCCAGTCACCAACATAGTGACCACACAGACTGCACCGCGCTGCCAGTCACCAACATAGTGACCACACAGACCGCACTGTGCTGCCAGTCACCAACATAGTGACCACACTACGCTGCCAGTCACCAACATAGTAACCACACAGACCGCACCGCGCTGCCAGTCACCAACATAGTGACCACACAGACCGCACCGTGTTGCCAGTCACCAACACAGTGATCACATGGACCGCACTGTGCTGTCAGTCACCAACATAGTGACCACACAGACCGCACCGCGCTGCCAGTCACCAACATAGTGACCACACAGACCGCACCGCGCTGCCAGTCACCAACATAGTGACCACACAGACCGCACCGTGTTGCCAGTCACCAACATAGTGACCACACAGACCGCACCGTGTTGCCAGTCACCAACATAGTGACCACACTACACTGCCAGTCACCAACATAGTGACCACACAGACCGCACCGCGCTGCCAGTCACCAACATAGTGACCACACTACGCTGCCAGTCACGAACATAGTGACCACACAGACCGCACCGCGCTGACAGTCACCAACATAGTGACCACATGGACCGCACCGTGCTGCCAGTCACCAACATAGTGACCACACTACGCTGCCAGTCACCAACATAGTAACCACACAGACCGCACCACGCTGCCAGTCACCAACATAGTGACCACACAGACCGCACCGCGCTGCCAGTCACCAAAATAGTGACCACACGGACCGCACCGTGCTGCCAGTCACCAACATAGTGACCACACAGACCGCACCGTGCTGCCAGTCACCAACATAGTGACCACACTACGCTGCCAGTCACCAACATAGTGACCACACAGACCGCACCGCGCTGCCAGTCACCAACATAGTGACCACACTACGCTGCCAGTCACCAACATAGTAACCACACAGACCGCACCGCGCTGCCAGTCACCAACATAGTGACCACACAGACCGCACCGTGTTGCCAGTCACCAACACAGTGATCACATGGACCGCACTGTGCTGTCAGTCACCAACATAGTGACCACACAGACCGCACCGCGCTGCCAGTCACCAACATAGTGACCACACAGACCGCACCGCGCTGCCAGTCACCAACATAGTGACCACACAGACCGCACCGTGTTGCCAGTCACCAACATAGTGACCACACAGACCGCACCGTGTTGCCAGTCACCAACAGTGACCACACAGACCGCACCGTGTTGCCAGTCACCAACATAGTGACCACACAGACCGCACCGCGCTGCCAGTCACCAACATAGTGACCACACTACGCTGCCAGTCACCAACATAGTGACCACACAGACCGCACCGCGCTGCCAGTCACCAACATAGTGACCACATGGACCGCACCGTGCTGCCAGTCACCAACATAGTGACCACACTACGCTGCCAGTCACCAACATAGTAACCACACAGACCGCACCACGCTGCCAGTCACCAACATAGTGACCACACGGACCGCACCGTGCTGCCAGTCACCAACATAGTGACCACACAGACCGCACCGTGCTGCCAGTCACCAACATAGTGACCACACTACGCTGCCAGTCACCAACATAGTGACCACACAGACCGCACCGCGCTGCCAGTCACCAACATAGTGACCACACTACGCTGCCAGTCACCAACATAGTGACCACACAGACCGCACCGCGCTGCCAGTCACCAACATAGTGACCACATGGACCGCACCGTGCTGCCAGTCACCAACATAGTGACCACACTACGCTGCCAGTCACCAACATAGTGACCACACAGACCGCAACACGCTGCCAGTCACCAACATAGTGACCACACGGACCGCACCGTGCTGCCAGTCACCAACATAGTGACCACACAGACCGCACCGTGCTGCCAGTCACCAACATAGTGACCACACTACGCTGCCAGTCACCAACATAGTGACCACACAGACCGCACCGCGCTGCCAGTCACCAACATAGTGACCACATGGACCGCACCGTGCTGCCAGTCACCAACATAGTGACCACACAGACCGCACCGTGTTGCCAGTCACCAACACAGTGATCACATGGACCGCACTGTGCTGTCAGTCACCAACATAGTGACCACACAGACCGCACCGCGCTGCCAGTCACCAACATAGTGACCACACAGACCGCACCGTGTTGCCAGTCACCAACACAGTGATCACATGGACCGCACTGTGCTGTCAGTCACCAACATAGTGACCACACAGACCGCACCGCGCTGCCAGTCACCAACATAGTGACCACACCGCGCTGCCAGTCACCAACATAGTGACCACACAGTGCTGCCAGTCACCAACATAGTGACCACAGGGACCGCACTGTGCTGCCAGTCACCAACATAGTGACCACACAGACCGCACCGCGCTGCCAGTCACCAACACAGTGACCACACTACGCTGCCAGTCACCAACATAGTGATCACACAGACCGCACCGCGCTGCCAGTCACCAACATAGTGACCACACTACGCTGCCAGTCACCAACAGTGACCACACAGACCGCACCGCGCTGCCAGTCACCAACATAGTGACCACATGGACCGCACCGTGCTGCCAGTCACCAACATAGTGACAACACAGACCGCACCGCGCTGCCAGTCACCAACAGTGACCACACTACGCTGCCAGTCACCAACATAGTGACCACACAGACCGCACCGCGCTGCCAGTCACCAACATAGTGACCACATGGACCGCACCGTGCTGCCAGTCACCAACATAGTGACCACACAGACCGCACCGTGCTGCCAGTCACCAACATAGTGACCACACTACGCTGCCAGTCACCAACATAGTGACCACACAGACCGCACCGCGCTGCCAGTCACCAACAGTGACCACACAGACTGCACCGCGCTGCCAGTCACCAACATAGTGACCACACAGACCGCACCGTGCTGCCAGTCACCAACATAGTGACCACACTACGCTGCCAGTCACCAACATAGTAACCACACAGACCGCACCGCGCTGCCAGTCACCAACATAGTGACCACACAGACCGCACCGTGTTGCCAGTCACCAACACAGTGATCACATGGACCGCACTGTGCTGTCAGTCACCAACATAGTGACCACACAGACCGCACCGCGCTGCCAGTCACCAACATAGTGACCACACAGACCGCACCGCCAGTCACCAACATAGTGACCACACAGACCGCACCGTGTTGCCAGTCACCAACATAGTGACCACACAGACCGCACCGTGTTGCCAGTCACCAACATAGTGACCACACTACACTGCCAGTCACCAACATAGTGACCACACAGACCGCACCGCGCTGCCAGTCACCAACATAGTGACCACACTACGCTGCCAGTCACCAACATAGTGACCACACAGACCGCACCGCGCTGCCAGTCACCAACATAGTGACCACATGGACCGCACCGTGCTGCCAGTCACCAACATAGTGACCACACAGACCGCACCGTGCTGCCAGTCACCAACATAGTGACCACACTACGCTGCCAGTCACCAACATAGTGACCACACAGACCGCACCGCGCTGCCAGTCACCAACATAGTGACCACACTACGCTGCCAGTCACCAACATAGTGACCACACAGACCGCACCGCGCTGCCAGTCACCAACATAGTGACCACATGGACCGCACCGTGCTGCCAGTCACCAACATAGTGACCACACTACGCTGCCAGTCACCAACATAGTGACCACACAGACCGCACCACGCTGCCAGTCACCAACATAGTGACCACACGGACCGCACCGTGCTGCCAGTCACCAACATAGTGACCACACAGACCGCACCGTGCTGCCAGTCACCAACATAGTGACCACACTACGCTGCCAGTCACCAACATAGTGACCACACAGACCGCACCGCGCTGCCAGTCACCAACATAGTGACCACACAGACCGCACCGTGTTGCCAGTCACCAACACAGTGATCACATGGACCGCACTGTGCTGTCAGTCACCAACATAGTGACCACACAGACCGCACCGCGCTGCCAGTCACCAACATAGTGACCACACAGACCGCACCGCGCTGCCAGTCACCAACATAGTGACCACACAGACCGCACCGCGCTGCCAGTCACCAACATAGTGACCACACCGTGTTGCCAGTCACCAACATAGTGACCACACTACACTGCCAGTCACCAACATAGTGACCACACAGACCGCACCGCGCTGCCAGTCACCAACATAGTGACCACACTACGCTGCCAGTCACCAACATAGTGACCACACAGACCGCACCGCGCTGCCAGTCACCAACATAGTGACCACATGGACCGCACCGTGCTGCCAGTCACCAACATAGTGACCACACAGACCGCACCGTGCTGCCAGTCACCAATATAGTGACCACACGGACCGCACCGTGCTGCCAGTCACCAACATAGTGACCACACAGACCGCACCGTGTTGCCAGTCACCAACAGTGACCACACAGACCGCACCGTGTTGCCAGTCACCAACATAGTGACCACACAGACCGCACCGTGTTGCCAGTCACCAACATAGTGACCACACAGACCGCACCGCGCTGCCAGTCACCAACATAGTGACCACACTACGCTGCCAGTCACCAACATAGTGACCACACAGACCGCACCGCGCTGCCAGTCACCAACATAGTGACCACATGGACCGCACCGTGCTGCCAGTCACCAACATAGTGACCACACTACGCTGCCAGTCACCAACATAGTGACCACACAGACCGCACCGCGCTGCCAGTCACCAACAGTGACCACACAGACTGCACCGCGCTGCCAGTCACCAACATAGTGACCACACAGACCGCACCGTGCTGCCAGTCACCAACATAGTGACCACACTACGCTGCCAGTCACCAACATAGTAACCACACAGACCGCACCGTGTTGCCAGTCACCAACACAGTGATCACATGGACCGCACTGTGCTGTCAGTCACCAACATAGTGACCACACAGACCGCACCGTGCTGCCAGTCACCAACATAGTGACCACACAGACCGCACCGCGCTGCCAGTCACCAACATAGTGACCACACAGACCGCACCGCGCTGCCAGTCACCAACATAGTGACCACACAGACCGCACCGTGTTGCCAGTCACCAACATAGTGACCACACTACACTGCCAGTCACCAACATAGTGACCACACAGACCGCACCGCGCTGCCAGTCACCAACATAGTGACCACACTACGCTGCCAGTCACCAACATAGTGACCACACAGACCGCACCGCGCTGCCAGTCACCAACATAGTGACCACATGGACCGCACCGTGCTGCCAGTCACCAACATAGTGACCACACTACGCTGCCAGTCACCAACATAGTGACCACACAGACCGCACCAAGTAGCCAGTCACCAACATAGTGACCACACGGACCGCACCGTGCTGCCAGTCACCAACATAGTGACCACACAGACCGCACCGTGCTGCCAGTCACCAACATAGTGACCACACTACGCTGCCAGTCACCAACATAGTGACCACACAGACCGCACCGCGCTGCCAGTCACCAACATAGTGACCACACTACGCTGCCAGTCACCAACATAGTGACCACACAGACCGCACCGCGCTGCCAGTCACCAACATAGTGACCACATGGACCGCACCGTGCTGCCAGTCACCAACATAGTGACCACACAGACCGCACCGTGCTGCCAGTCACCAACATAGTGACCACACTACGCTGCCAGTCACCAACATAGTGACCACACAGACCGCACCGTGCTGCCAGTCACCAACATAGTGACCACATGGACCGCACCGTGCTGCCAGTCACCAACATAGTGACAACACAGACCGCACCGCGCTGCCAGTCACCAACAGTGACCACACTACGCTGCCAGTCACCAACATAGTGACCACACAGACCGCACCGCGCTGCCAGTCACCAACATAGTGACCACATGGACCGCATCGTGCTGCCAGTCACCAACATAGTGACCACACAGACCGCACCGTGCTGCCAGTCACCAACATAGTGACCACACTACGCTGCCAGTCACCAACATAGTGACCACACAGACCGCACCGCGCTGCCAGTCACCAACAGTGACCACACAGACTGCACCGCGCTGCCAGTCACCAACATAGTGACCACACAGACTGCACCGCGCTGCCAGTCACCAACATAGTGACCACACAGACCGCACTGTGCTGCCAATCACCAACATAGTGACCACACTACGCTGCCAGTCACCAACATAGTGACCACACAGACCACACCGCGCTGCCAGTCACCAACATAGTGACCACAGGGACCACACCGCGCTGCCAGTCACCAACATAGTGACCACACAGACCGCACCACGCTGCCAGTCACCAACATAGTGACCACACAGACTGCACCACGCTGCCAGTCACCAACATAGTGACCACACAGACTGCACCGCGCTGCCAGTCACCAACATAGTGACCACACAGACCGCACTGTGCTGCCAGTCACCAACATAGTGACCACACTACGCTGCCAGTCACCAACATAGTAACCACACAGACCGCACCGCGCTGCCAGTCACCAACATAGTGACCACACAGACCGCACCGTGTTGCCAGTCACCAACACAGTGATCACATGGACCGCACTGTGCTGTCAGTCACCAACATAGTGACCACACAGACCGCACCGCGCTGCCAGTCACCAACATAGTGACCACACAGACCGCACCGCGCTGCCAGTCACCAACATAGTGACCACACAGACCGCACCGTGTTGCCAGTCACCAACATAGTGACCACACAGACCGCACCGTGTTGCCAGTCACCAACATAGTGACCACACTACACTGCCAGTCACCAACATAGTGACCACACAGACCGCACCGCGCTGCCAGTCACCAACATAGTGACCACACTACGCTGCCAGTCACGAACATAGTGACCACACAGACCGCACCGCGCTGCCAGTCACCAACATAGTGACCACATGGACCGCACCGTGCTGCCAGTCACCAACATAGTGACCACACTACGCTGCCAGTCACCAACATAGTAACCACACAGACCGCACCACGCTGCCAGTCACCAACATAGTGACCACACAGACCGCACCGCGCTGCCAGTCACCAACATAGTGACCACACGGACCGCACCGTGCTGCCAGTCACCAACATAGTGACCACACAGACCGCACCGTGCTGCCAGTCACCAACATAGTGACCACACTACGCTGCCAGTCACCAACATAGTGACCACACAGACCGCACCGCGCTGCCAGTCACCAACATAGTGACCACACTACGCTGCCAGTCACCAACATAGTAACCACACAGACCGCACCGCGCTGCCAGTCACCAACATAGTGACCACACAGACCGCACCGTGTTGCCAGTCACCAACACAGTGATCACATGGACCGCACTGTGCTGTCAGTCACCAACATAGTGACCACACAGACCGCACCGCGCTGCCAGTCACCAACATAGTGACCACACAGACCGCACCGCGCTGCCAGTCACCAACATAGTGACCACACAGACCGCACCGTGTTGCCAGTCACCAACATAGTGACCACACAGACCGCACCGTGTTGCCAGTCACCAACAGTGACCACACAGACCGCACCGTGTTGCCAGTCACCAACATAGTGACCACACAGACCGCACCGCGCTGCCAGTCACCAACATAGTGACCACACTACGCTGCCAGTCACCAACATAGTGACCACACAGACCGCACCGCGCTGCCAGTCACCAACATAGTGACCACATGGACCGCACCGTGCTGCCAGTCACCAACATAGTGACCAAACTACGCTGCCAGTCACCAACATAGTGACCACACAGACCGCACCGCGCTGCCAGTCACCAACAGTGACCACACAGACTGCACCGCGCTGCCAGTCACCAACATAGTGACCACACAGACCGCACCGTGCTGCCAGTCACCAACATAGTGACCACACTACGCTGCCAGTCACCAACATAGTAACCACACAGACCGCACCGTGTTGCCAGTCACCAACACAGTGATCACATGGACCGCACTGTGCTGTCAGTCACCAACATAGTGACCACACAGACCGCACCGTGCTGCCAGTCACCAACATAGTGACCACACAGACCGCACCGCGCTGCCAGTCACCAACATAGTGACCACACAGACCGCACCGCGCTGCCAGTCACCAACATAGTGACCACACAGACCGCACCGTGTTGCCAGTCACCAACATAGTGACCACACTACACTGCCAGTCACCAACATAGTGACCACACAGACCGCACCGCGCTGCCAGTCACCAACATAGTGACCACACTACGCTGCCAGTCACCAACATAGTGACCACACAGACCGCACCGCGCTGCCAGTCACCAACATAGTGACCACATGGACCGCACCGTGCTGCCAGTCACCAACATAGTGACCACACTACGCTAACAGTCACCAACATAGTGACCACACAGACCGCACCACGTAGCCAGTCACCAACATAGTGACCACACGGACCGCACCGTGCTGCCAGTCACCAACATAGTGACCACACAGACCGCACCGTGCTGCCAGTCACCAACATAGTGACCACACTACGCTGCCAGTCACCAACATAGTGACCACACAGACCGCACCGCGCTGCCAGTCACCAACATAGTGACCACACTACGCTGCCCGTCACCAACATAGTGACCACACAGACCGCACCGCGCTGCCAGTCACCAACATAGTGACCACATGGACCGCACCGTGCTGCCAGTCACCAACAGTGACCACACAGACCGCACCGTGCTGCCAGTCACCAACATAGTGACCACACTACGCTGCCAGTCACCAACATAGTGACCACACAGACCGCACCGTGCTGCCAGTCACCAACATAGTGACCACATGGACCGCACCGTGCTGCCAGTCACCAACATAGTGACAACACAGACCGCACCGCGCTGCCAGTCACCAACAGTGACCACACTACGCTGCCAGTCACCAACATAGTGACCACACAGACCGCACCGCGCTGCCAGTCACCAACATAGTGACCACATGGACCGCATCGTGCTGCCAGTCACCAACATAGTGACCACACAGACCGCACCGTGCTGCCAGTCACCAACATAGTGACCACACTACGCTGCCAGTCACCAACATAGTGACCACACAGACCGCACCGCGCTGCCAGTCACCAACAGTGACCACACAGTCTGCACCGCGCTGCCAGTCACCAACATAGTGACCACACAGACCGCACTGTGCTGCCAATCACCAACATAGTGACCACACTACGCTGCCAGTCACCAACATAGTGACCACACAGACCACACCGCGCTGCCAGTCACCAACATAGTGACCACAGGGACCACACCGCGCTGCCAGTCACCAACATAGTGACCACACAGACCGCACCACGCTGCCAGTCACCAACATAGTGACCACACAGACTGCACCACGCTGCCAGTCACCAACATAGTGACCACACAGACTGCACCGCGCTGCCAGTCACCAACATAGTGACCACACAGACCGCACTGTGCTGCCAGTCACCAACATAGTGACCACACTACGCTGCCAGTCACCAACATAGTAACCACACAGACCGCACCGCGCTGCCAGTCACCAACATAGTGACCACACAGACCGCACCGTGTTGCCAGTCACCAACACAGTGATCACATGGACCGCACTGTGCTGTCAGTCACCAACATAGTGACCACACAGACCGCACCGCGCTGCCAGTCACCAACATAGTGACCACACAGACCGCACCGCGCTGCCAGTCACCAACAGTGACCACACAGACTGCACCGCGCTGCCAGTCACCAACATAGTGACCACACAGACCGCACTGTGCTGCCAATCACCAACATAGTGACCACACTACGCTGCCAGTCACCAACATAGTGACCACACAGACCACACCGCGCTGCCAGTCACCAACATAGTGACCACAGGGACCACACCGCGCTGCCAGTCACCAACATAGTGACCACACAGACCGCACCACGCTGCCAGTCACCAACATAGTGACCACACAGACTGCACCGCGCTGCCAGTCACCAACATAGTGACCACACAGACCGCACTGTGCTGCCAGTCACCAACATAGTGACCACACTACGCTGCCAGTCACCAACATAGTAACCACACAGACCGCACCGCGCTGCCAGTCACCAACATAGTGACCACACAGACCGCACCGTGTTGCCAGTCACCAACACAGTGATCACATGGACCGCACTGTGCTGTCAGTCACCAACATAGTGACCACACAGACCGCACCGCGCTGCCAGTCACCAACATAGTGACCACACAGACCGCACCGCGCTGCCAGTCACCAACATAGTGACCACACAGACCGCACCGTGTTGCCAGTCACCAACATAGTGACCACACAGACCGCACCGTGTTGCCAGTCACCAACATAGTGACCACACTACACTGCCAGTCACCAACATAGTGACCACACAGACCGCACCGCGCTGCCAGTCACCAACATAGTGACCACACTACGCTGCCAGTCACGAACATAGTGACCACACAGACCGCACCGCGCTGCCAGTCACCAACATAGTGACCACATGGACCGCACCGTGCTGCCAGTCACCAACATAGTGACCACACTACGCTGCCAGTCACCAACATAGTAACCACACAGACCGCACCACGCTGCCAGTCACCAACATAGTGACCACACAGACCGCACCGCGCTGCCAGTCACCAAAATAGTGACCACACGGACCGCACCGTGCTGCCAGTCACCAACATAGTGACCACACAGACCGCACCGTGCTGCCAGTCACCAACATAGTGACCACACTACGCTGCCAGTCACCAACATAGTGACCACACAGACCGCACCGCGCTGCCAGTCACCAACATAGTGACCACACTACGCTGCCAGTCACCAACATAGTAACCACACAGACCGCACCGCGCTGCCAGTCACCAACATAGTGACCACACAGACCGCACCGTGTTGCCAGTCACCAACACAGTGATCACATGGACCGCACTGTGCTGTCAGTCACCAACATAGTGACCACACAGACCGCACCGCGCTGCCAGTCACCAACATAGTGACCACACAGACCGCACCGCGCTGCCAGTCACCAACATAGTGACCACACAGACCGCACCGTGTTGCCAGTCACCAACAGTGACCACACAGACCGCACCGTGTTGCCAGTCACCAACAGTGACCACACAGACCGCACCGTGTTGCCAGTCACCAACATAGTGACCACACAGACCGCACCGCGCTGCCAGTCACCAACATAGTGACCACACTACGCTGCCAGTCACCAACATAGTGACCACACAGACCGCACCGCGCTGCCAGTCACCAACATAGTGACCACATGGACCGCACCGTGCTGCCAGTCACCAACATAGTGACCACACTACGCTGCCAGTCACCAACATAGTAACCACACAGACCGCACCACGCTGCCAGTCACCAACATAGTGACCACACGGACCGCACCGTGCTGCCAGTCACCAACATAGTGACCACACAGACCGCACCGTGCTGCCAGTCACCAACATAGTGACCACACTACGCTGCCAGTCACCAACATAGTGACCACACAGACCGCACCGCGCTGCCAGTCACCAACATAGTGACCACACTACGCTGCCAGTCACCAACATAGTGACCACACAGACCGCACCGCGCTGCCAGTCACCAACATAGTGACCACATGGACCGCACCGTGCTGCCAGTCACCAACATAGTGACCACACTACGCTGCCAGTCACCAACATAGTGACCACACAGACCGCACCACGCTGCCAGTCACCAACATAGTGACCACACGGACCGCACCGTGCTGCCAGTCACCAACATAGTGACCACACAGACCGCACCGTGCTGCCAGTCACCAACATAGTGACCACACTACGCTGCCAGTCACCAACATAGTGACCACACAGACCGCACCGCGCTGCCAGTCACCAACATAGTGACCACATGGACCACACCGTGCTGCCAGTCACCAACATAGTGACCACACAGACCGCACCGTGTTGCCAGTCACCAACACAGTGATCACATGGACCGCACTGTGCTGTCAGTCACCAACATAGTGACCACACAGACCGCACCGCGCTGCCAGTCACCAACATAGTGACCACACAGACCGCACCGTGTTGCCAGTCACCAACACAGTGATCACATGGACCGCACTGTGCTGTCAGTCACCAACATAGTGACCACACAGACCGCACCGCGCTGCCAGTCACCAACATAGTGACCACACCGCGCTGCCAGTCACCAACATAGTGACCACACAGTGCTGCCAGTCACCAACATAGTGACCACAGGGACCGCACTGTGCTGCCAGTCACCAACATAGTGACCACACAGACCGCACCGCGCTGCCAGTCACCAACACAGTGACCACACTACGCTGCCAGTCACCAACATAGTGACCACACAGACCGCACCGCGCTGCCAGTCACCAACATAGTGACCACACTACGCTGCCAGTCACCAACAGTGACCACACAGACCGCACCGCGCTGCCAGTCACCAACATAGTGACCACATGGACCGCACCGTGCTGCCAGTCACCAACATAGTGACAACACAGACCGCACCGCGCTGCCAGTCACCAACAGTGACCACACTACGCTGCCAGTCACCAACATAGTGACCACACAGACCGCACCGCGCTGCCAGTCACCAACATAGTGACCACATGGACCGCACCGTGCTGCCAGTCACCAACATAGTGACCACACAGACCGCACCGTGCTGCCAGTCACCAACATAGTGACCACACTACGCTGCCAGTCACCAACATAGTGACCACACAGACCGCACCGCGCTGCCAGTCACCAACAGTGACCACACAGACTGCACCGCGCTGCCAGTCACCAACATAGTGACCACACAGACCGCACCGTGCTGCCAGTCACCAACATAGTGACCACACTACGCTGCCAGTCACCAACATAGTAACCACACAGACCGCACCGCGCTGCCAGTCACCAACATAGTGACCACACAGACCGCACCGTGTTGCCAGTCACCAACACAGTGATCACATGGACCGCACTGTGCTGTCAGTCACCAACATAGTGACCACACAGACCGCACCGCGCTGCCAGTCACCAACATAGTGACCACACAGACCGCACCGCCAGTCACCAACATAGTGACCACACAGACCGCACCGCGCTGCCAGTCACCAACATAGTGACCACACAGACCGCACCGTGTTGCCAGTCACCAACATAGTGACCACACAGACCGCACCGTGTTGCCAGTCACCAACATAGTGACCACACTACACTGCCAGTCACCAACATAGTGACCACACAGACCGCACCGCGCTGCCAGTCACCAACATAGTGACCACACTACGCTGCCAGTCACCAACATAGTGACCACACAGACCGCACCGCGCTGCCAGTCACCAACATAGTGACCACATGGACCGCACCGTGCTGCCAGTCACCAACATAGTGACCACACAGACCGCACCGTGCTGCCAGTCACCAACATAGTGACCACACTACGCTGCCAGTCACCAACATAGTGACCACACAGACCGCACCGCGCTGCCAGTCACCAACATAGTGACCACACTACGCTGCCAGTCACCAACATAGTGACCACACAGACCGCACCGCGCTGCCAGTCACCAACATAGTGACCACATGGACCGCACCGTGCTGCCAGTCACCAACATAGTGACCACACTACGCTGCCAGTCACCAACATAGTGACCACACAGACCGCACCACGCTGCCAGTCACCAACATAGTGACCACACGGACCGCACCGTGCTGCCAGTCACCAACATAGTGACCACACAGACCGCACCGTGCTGCCAGTCACCAACATAGTGACCACACTACGCTGCCAGTCACCAACATAGTGACCACACAGACCGCACCGCGCTGCCAGTCACCAACATAGTGACCACACAGACCGCACCGTGTTGCCAGTCACCAACACAGTGATCACATGGACCGCACTGTGCTGTCAGTCACCAACATAGTGACCACACAGACCGCACCGCGCTGCCAGTCACCAACATAGTGACCACACAGACCGCACCGCGCTGCCAGTCACCAACATAGTGACCACACAGACCGCACCGCGCTGCCAGTCACCAACATAGTGACCACACCGTGTTGCCAGTCACCAACATAGTGACCACACTACACTGCCAGTCACCAACATAGTGACCACACAGACCGCACCGCGCTGCCAGTCACCAACATAGTGACCACACTACGCTGCCAGTCACCAACATAGTGACCACACAGACCGCACCGCGCTGCCAGTCACCAACATAGTGACCACATGGACCGCACCGTGCTGCCAGTCACCAACATAGTGACCACACAGACCGCACCGTGCTGCCAGTCACCAATATAGTGACCACACGGACCGCACCGTGCTGCCAGTCACCAACATAGTGACCACACAGACCGCACCGTGCTGCCAGTCACCAACATAGTGACCACACTACGCTGCCAGTCACCAACATAGTGACCACACAGACCGCACCGCGCTGCCAGTCACCAACATAATGACCACACAGACCGCACCGTGCTGCCAGTCACCAACAGTGACCACACTACGCTGCCAGTCACCAACATAGAGACCACACTACGCTGCCAGTCACCAACATAGTGACCACACAGACCGCACCGCGCTGCCAGTCACCAACATAGTGACCACACAGACTGCATCGTGTTGCCAGTCACCAACATAGTAACCACACAGACTGCACCGCGCTGCCAGTCACCAACATAGTGACCACACAGACCGCACCGTGCTGCCAGTCACCAACATAGTGACCACACTACGCTGCCAGTCACCAACATAGTGACCACACTACGCTGCCAGTCACCAACATAGTGACCACACTACGCTGCCAGTCACCAACATAGTGACCACACAGACCGCACCGCGCTGCCAGTCACCAACACAGTGATCGCACTGTGCTGTCAGTCACCAACATAGTGACCACACAGACCGCACCGTGTTGCCAGTCACCAACATAGTAACCACACAGACTGCACCGCGCTGCCAGTCACCAACATAGTGACCACACAGACCGCACCGCGCTGCCAGTCACCAACATAGTGACCACACAGACCGCACCGTGCTGCCAGTCACCAACATAGTGACCACACAGACCGCACCGTGCTGCCAGTCACCAACATAGTGACCACACTACGCTGCCAGTCACCAACATAGTGACCACACTACGCTGCCAGTCACCACCATAGTGACCACACAGACCGCACCGCGCTGCCAGTCACCAACATAGTGACCACACAGACCGCACCGTGTTGCCAGTCACCAACACAGTGATCACATGGACCGCACTGTGCTGTCAGTCACCAACATAGTGACCACACAGACCGCACCGCGCTGCCAGTCACCAACATAGTGACCTCACAGACCGCACCGCGCTGCCAGTCACCAACATAGTGACCACACAGACCGCACCGTGTTGCCAGTCACCAACACAGTGATCACATGGACCGCACTGTGCTGTCAGTCACCAACATAGTGACCACACAGACCGCACCGCGCGTCACCAACATAGTGACCACACTACGCTGCCAGTCACCAACATAGTGACCACACGAACTGCACCGTGCTGCCAGTCACCAACACAGTGACCACACTACGCTGCCAGTCACCAACAGTGACCACACAGACTGCACTGTGCTGCCAGTCACCAACATAGTGACCACATGGACCGCACTGTGCTGCCAGTCACCAACATAGTGACCACACTACGCTGCCAGTCACCAACATAGTGACCACACTACGCTGCCAGTCACCAACATAGTGACCACACGGACTGCACCGTGCTGCCAGTCACAAACAGTGACCACACCGTGCTGCCAGTCACCAACACAGTAACCACATGGACCACACCGAGCTGCCAGTCACCAACATAGTGACCACACGGACTGCACCATGCTGCCAGTCACCAACAGTGACCACACCGTGCTGCCAGTCACCAACACAGTAACCACATGGACCACACCGAGCTGCCAGTCACCAACATAGTGACCACACGGACCACACCATACTGTCAGTCACCAACATAGTGACCGCACCGTACTGCCAGTCACCAACAGTGACCACACCGTGCTGCCAGTCACCAACAGTGACCACACCATGCTGCCATTCATCATTATAGTGATGATTGAACGTGCTCAGATAAGGTGTTATCAGCCCATTCTCGGGTGCTAACAGAGTATCTTCGGCGTGCTCGAATAATATGTTCAAGTCCACACGAGTGCCTTTCTTGTGGCTCTTAGGCATCTGAAGCACATGCAGGGGTTGCCTAACGAATGATGCAGCCACAAGGACTTGAACATATTTTTAAAGCACGTCGAAGACGCTAGGTTAGCAACTGAGCATTATCATATAACGCCTTATCAGAGCGTGCTCGCTGACCACTATAATGCAAAGTGTCAGTGAACGGATCCCAAGGAGATGCTGGAAAAGCAACTGGTCTCCTGGGGTGTTCCCGGTACACGGACAGTCTCATGGGTTGCTTCCAATGCGCTCTTGATATTCTGCAGTGTTTTGCAGGGCGGTCCCAGCATGTGGCATGTCTCGGGGGTCATTCTCTGCACTTCTAGCGGGGTGCTCCCACCATGCGGCGGGTCATTCTCTGTATACAGCACTTCTAGCGGGGTGCTCCCTGCACGTGGCGGGTCATTGTCCGTATACAGCACTTCTAGCGGGGCATTCTCCATATACAGCACTTCTAGCGGGGCGCTCTCGGCACGGGTCATTCTCCGTATACAGCACTTCTAGCGGGGAGCTCCTAGCACGAAGCAGGTTATTCTCCGTATACAGCATTTCTAATTTCTAGCGGGGTGTTCCCGGTACGCAGCAGGTCTCGTGGTTCATTCTTAGAGTGCAGCACTTCTAGTGGGGCGCTCCTGGCACACGGCAGGTCTCAAGGGTCATTTTTTCCATATACAGTACTTCTAGCGGGGCGCTCCCGTCATACGCAGCGGGTCATTCTCCATATACAGCACTTCTAGCGGGGCGCTCGCAGCATGTGGCAGGTCTCGCAGGTCATGTTCTGTATACAGTACTTCTAGCGGGGCGCTCCCAGCATGTGGCGGGTCTCGCAGGTCATGTTCTGTATACAGTACTTCTAGCAGGGCGCTCCCAGCATGTGGCGGGTCTCGCAGGTCATGTTCTGTATACAGTACTTCTAGCGGGGCGCTCCCAGCATGTGGCGGGTCTCGCAGGTCATGTTCTGTATACAGTACTTCTAGCGGGGCGCTCCCGTCATACGCAGCGGGTCATTCTCCATATATAGCACTTCTAGCAGGGTGCTCCCAGCATGCGGTGGGTCTCGCAGGTCATGTTCTGTATACAGTACTTCTAGCGGGGCGCTCCCGTCATACGCAGCGGGTCATTCTCCATATATAGCACTTCTAGCAGGGTGCTCCCAGCATGCGGTGGGTCTCGCAGGGTGCTCACGGGGTGCATCCTGTGGGGTGTTCCTGGCACACAGCGAGTCTTGGCCATTCCTGACATTCTGCAGGGTTCGCGCTGAGCTCTTTTGGGGTCCAATGGGATGATTAATTTCTATGTGCACGTTTGCTGTGTACGCTGGGACCATTCTTGGGGCACACGTTTAACATGAGTGAGTACCATGTCATGAATGTGCTGGAGCAATAAACAATTGGTTGCATAAGTCTACACACCTATTACTAAAATAAAAATCAGAGCGTCCAGAGCTGCACTGCGCCTAGTAGACCTGTCACTGTGCTGGATGCTCAGAGCGTTCTGACATACGGTGTAAATTGGCTTTTAGTCGATGTAACATCCAGCCTCTGCGGTAACAGCAGCGACCACAGCACAACCGTACGGACACACGTGTGCGCGGTTCATGCAGCGACCAATCACCTACTGTAAGAACGAGGCGCAGGCCGGGTCTCGTCTACCACTTTATTTGTATCTAGGACTCACCAGTGTGCAGACTCCCGGCTCAAACAAGGATGTAACATCATCGCCATAAATAACACATAAAGCTTTCCCACATAGAAATAAAAGTGCTGTACAGTTAAAATAATCCAAAAACCTCCCCGGTGTTAGCGATCATGGGGGAGGGGAGGCGCCAGTCACTAAAAATCCATCAATCTATTTACACAGTGAAGATGTCAGATATACAAGCAGCAGCCGACGTCCACAGAACCAAGGAGGGGGTGCGATGGAAAAACCGCCGGTTACAGGTCCCAAAACAAGACGTGTTGAAACTTTCTAATATACTTTCCAATTCTTTAACATGTGCAAGATCTCTGCTTACTGTCAGTGAACGGAGCATACTCCTGTTTTCACCCACAGGACATAAGTTAGTGCTCCCCTAACACTTGGCAACCTTTCTGTCCTGTTTGCTACAATGTATCAGACTGGAATGCAGGCGATTGTCTAGAGTGGATACAATTGTAAGAAACCCTCATGTGTGAGATGCATCTTTTCTGCACAGGTTTTAAGCCCTTGGAGGCAAGTAATATTGTTTCCATTTGTAGACAGCAAGCAGAGCTCTAACACTGCGAGGAATTAGAACATATATCATTGTTTGCACCCTGGAGTTTCCGCACTTTTCGACATTCCCTTGTCATAAATGTAAATGTATTTTCACTGCTATTTCTAGTACATACGCTGGAGCTGTTAACCGTTTGGTGTGAACGCTTTCCTATATAAAAGTCATGTTTTCTAAACTGGTCATAACAGTGTTAAAAAAACAAAACACATGTGCACTTGTAAAACTTTAAAGTCAGAATATGCGCGATATTCCACATTAACATTTGATACATCGGGTTCCGTTCTCATCTAATATCAGGCAATGCATAAAACGTGATTAAAAAGTTGCCCCAAATTTATCATTAATGTTCAATTTCTGATAAATAGTGGGGCAGGTGAAGTGAGAACACGAGATCTGGCGCCAATGATGACGACCGCTCTGCTGATAACCGACCTTGTGGATATTTCATGTAACAGACACCAGCAGATTTATTTTGTGTTTTCTCCTCCCCCGTGACTGATCATAAATAACACTGAGCCTTCAGGCTTGCTGGGATTTGTGGTGCCAGGTCTGTCTATGGTTAAGGATCATTTACAATTTTCAGAGTCAGACTCTTTGCGATCTGATAAAGGGTTTCTCCCTTTGACATGATATTAGGATACATTTCGCTCATTGCCATTCTCATTATCTGTTTGCTGTCAGAGAGTAGGAACCTTTATATTTGCGATTGAAGCAGGTTGTAAAGATCAGCAAAGTGGAGGCAAATCAGACTCTGCAAGTAGAACATAAGGCACGAGACAGAACAGACGACGTACAAGGGGGAGCGCTGGGGCTAGATGCATGGAGCCGAGGCTGCGCTTCCAGGAGACTCGCTCAGAAGCGTCCAGTGTTTTATTCCCCCTCTGTATACAGGTGAGGAGAAACACTTTAAACCCATCTAAGGGGGCTGAGAACTTCCGTGGTAGTGTTTAGATTTTAGGTAGTGCTTGAGGAGGACGTAATATGACAGCAGAGGCGAATGTGAGTGTTCCCGTCCTTGGAGACTTGCTGCTGCCACTTTCACTATACACGTCACTGTGTCACAGGATGGTGCATTCGATCGTCGAGCAGAGTAACTACTTACTTATGTTGTACTAATCTCCTTTCTCACATCACATCCAGAGCTGCATTCACAATTCAGCTGCTCCAGTGCTTTGTTTCAGCTTTATACACTCCATTATGTACACGCTACACCCCGCCACCCATGCGCTGTAAAGAGGCAGCCACCAAAGGAACCATAAACCGCAAGATTTCTCAATGCAGCTCTCGCTGTGATTAGAGCAGAACTGATTTGGCTCCAGATCATTGCAGGAAAGCACTTGCAAACTTGCTCAGATGTAAACTGGTAATAATCTACCTGTACCTTTAAGTAACTGCTTTCCTTTAAGCATCTCCACGCTTCGGATTCTGCAATTTCCCTCTTTTTGCCTCGTCTCTAGTGTCACTAAATCATCTTGGTTCTGTGGAGATCGATTTCAGATACAAAGAAAAGGCGAGGAAAAAGAAAAGTGACTCGCAGCAGCTAAAACAAAGGCTCCGAGCATTGTAACAGCAGCCACAGTATCGCAGGTTAGGGGGGATAGGGAAGCGTACCAGAGGATGGGGGATGGAAGACGGAGCTGATCCCGGCCCAGGAGCCGCAGCCCCCGAGTACCACTGTTAGGACATACAGAAGACATTTCCGCAGTTCTATCTCCCGGGCCTGACTGCTATGCCGACTACGGGGTGTGCAATGCTCTGCAAGCCAAGTCTGAGGGTGGACGGCCGGACAGAGCGGATGACTGTGACTTTTCACACTGGCACAGAGAAGATCTACAACCGTTCACATTGATTGATGCTCGCGCTCCGCAGAGTCTTTAATATCACGGACGACTTGATTGTTAGAAGAACGCAGGACTCCCGGGCTCCATGGATTCACCCTGCGGCCCAATCCGCTTTGGCATCTTTATATATTGGATGTATTTGGATAAAAGAGAAGTATCAGCGTATTCACACGCTCCTGCATGGCTCCGAAGACTGGTGGCGAAAATGGAGAGAAGCAGCGAGAACAAGCATGGAGCAGATATGAAGGCACGTAGTGTGTGGAGGGCAAGGCAATCCATGGTGGTGGACCAGACGGATGGAGCCAGCACAGAAATCATGAACATAGGGAACCTGAAGCAGAAGGTGGGCTCACCAAGCCAGAAAAGACACAGGATGTAGGGCGGGCTCCATAGGCGAGCTTTCTCCATCAGGACGGGCAGAACACGAGTGGAGCAGCAAAGGTTGTATCCCAAGGCAGAGCAGGAATCGAGGGAATGACCCTGGGTGGAAGGCAGCAGCACATCCTCAAATAGTCGGGCACCACCCCGTGCCCCGCACTTCCACATGTCCCCAGGCACAGGGTAGGGAGATAGAGAGCACGTCCTCGGGGCCAGGCAGGAAGGGCACATTCCATAATGCGGAGCAGAAGTTAGTGACTCTTAGCTACGGCGTGACTTGGAGTGCTGGATCAACCACTGTAGGGTGATGTCTGCGGAGAGAGTGGGCACAGGGTGAGTCTAGAGCAATGACGCAGCGGCTAGAGCGAGGGCACAGGGTGACTCTAGAACGCAGACACGGCAGAGAGAGAGAGCACAGGGCGAGTCTAGAGCGCAGACACGGAAGAGAGAGCACAGGGTGAGTCTAGAGCGCAGACACGGAAGAGAGAGCACAGGGTGAGTCTAGAGCATAGACACGGCAGACAGAGGGCACAGGTGAGTCTAGAGCGTAGACACGGCAGAGAGAGGGCACAGGTGAGTAGAGCGTAGACACAGCAGAGAGAGGGCACAGGTGAGTCTAGAGCGTAGACATGGCAGAGAGAGAGCACAGGGCGAGTCTAGAGCGCAGACACGGCAGAGAGAGAGTGCACAGGGCGAATCTAGAGCGTAGACACGGCAGAGAGAGGGCACAGGGCGAATCTAGAGCGTAGACATGGCAGAGAGAGGGCACAGGGCGAATCTAGAGCGTAGACATGGCAGAGAGAGGGCACAGGGCGAATCTAGAGTGCAGACACGGCAGAGAGAGAGCATACGGTGAGTCTAGAGCGTAGACACGGCAGAGAGAGCACAGGGTGAGTCTAGAGCGCAGACACGGAAGAGAGAGAGGGCGCAGGCGAGTCTAGAGTGCAGACACGGCAGAGAGAGAGGGCACAGGCGAGTCTAGAGTGCAGACACGGCAGAGAGAGAGGGCACAGGCGAGTCTAGAGTGCAGACATGCCACAGAGCATAGGGTGAGTCTAAAGCATAAACACAGCGGAAAGAGAAGACAGACACTGAAGAAAGGGCAGCAGCATGCCCACAACTTACCTATGTTGTCCTTCTCTTTACAGGAGATGGAATAGCAGCAGATTTCCCGGTCTTGTATCATCGACAGGTGCCTGCGTGGAGAACACAAAGATCAGTGACTTCATCAGAACACCAGATATTCAGGAGAAAAGTGAAATTCTGGAGAGGAATTAGCAAGTCTGAAAATCCGGAACATGTGTGGCCCGATTAGTGATGAAATAAAGGTATAATAACAGGTTGTATCAATGCAGATCCGCACTACCAAGCATGCGCTGAGCACTGGGGCGGCGCTATTTCTAGGGGCATAACAAGCAGCCATGAATTTCTCAAGGTCGACAATCCAAAAAACAAAGGGGCAGCTGCATTCTGTAAGGGCCTTAGTTTTCTGACCTGTGGTAGTAAATACAGCTACTGCAGTTTTTTATTTTCTTGGTGGGTCATTTTGCCATGTTTGATAGATAACCCCTATAAAAGGCTCAGCACATCCAAACTATGAAGTTTAGTGCTCACATTATCTCGATCAGTTGCCTCTCGTCCAGTGCACTCGGGAGGTCTCGCTTATTCCCAAGAACCAGAATCTGCAAACAGATAAATCAGGTCAATCCAACACTGCAGCCGAAAGATATCCTTTACTCCAACCCAAAAGTAGTTGTGTTGTTAATGGGTTAATATTTGCAACTTCCTAGTAAACTTTGGAAGGATTTATCTTGGGGTTTTAGGCTACTTTTCTACTATTAAAAAAAAAATGTAAAAGTTGCAAAAGAAGTCACATTTTCACAAAATTTGACAATTTGTGGCGTTTTTTGTTTCCCCCTCAGTTTTCACTCAAAAAAATGGCACTGCGATCTTGCATAAATTTGGTGATTCCCTCTCCAGCATGACTCACCAAAACCTCTGTTTGCTGTCAGTGAAATATGTGTGTATATATATATATGTGTGTGTATATATATATATATATATTTTTTTTTTTAGCCAGAGGAAGAAACGCTTAAAAACCAAAGACATCTCACAGGAGAGGGTGCAGTGAGAAGTCCACACCGGAGACATTTAGGTTATAAGGAAGCGCCTGTGCGAGTGAGCTCTGAACAAGTCTCACCCACGCGATGGGAAATCTTTCTATGTACAAACTGCTCTGCAGCGTGGATTTCTGCAGGTGATTTTCTGTTTTGGATTTTTCACTGTTTTCTGGAGTATCAGGGGTTAACAAAAGATTAACTTAGAGGATTCCTTATGGAGGAAAGTGAACCAGACCCTCAGTGGCGAAATGTAGCAGATCTGTACGGTGCCTATGAATGTAAATATAAGTGTTACCGCTCACTGACAGCAAACAGATATCTTGACAATGTAAAATAGTGTTTTCACGATTCAGTAGTTACTGGCGGTCAGGTATGGTGCTGGCTGGCGGACACGCACCGGTATACCCTGTAACTGTGGCTTTTCCAGCAGATTGTGCAGTTCATTACGAGACGCTTCTATCTTCTCGCTGTCGGCGGTGTCCACCATGTACCTGCGGCAGAAGAAACCGGTCACAGTAATTAGTGAGGATGCTATTAAAGGGGCGGGCACTGTTCTCAGGAATCCTGTCACTCCCAGGGCCGCTGCATTATGACCAGCCGTGCCTTAATGTGCCCCGTCCTGATTCGCCCTCTTATCACAGACAGCAGAGACGTAAGAAGGTATAACTTACACTATGGCATTGACGCCCCGACAGTACCGCTCCCACATGCTGCGAAACCGAGGCTGCCCCCCGATGTCCCAGATCTGAAAAGGTAAGCGTAAAATCCAGAAATTACAGACATCTCCAGACATTGTGTGGCCTCAAACAATAGCCTGGGGATATTTTAATTTCATTTTCAAAATCTCCGCTTGCTGTCGGTGTATGAGATATTTTTTGTTTCCATCTACAGACTGAAAACTGTTGGGAATACACCTTTAACAAGAAAAAAAACAAACAAGTATAAAATATTTTTACTTGCACCATAAATGTCCGTGGAGGACTTAGGACGTGTGTCATACAGCCTCTAACAAAAGCAGCAGATGTATGTAGTGGCATGCCATCGAGGCCTCTGTTTGGGCGCCATCCGCCCGCTCCTCCCAAAAAGAGGTCAGGCTGCTATTGGGACTGTAAGTCCCTGTTCTGCCATCTTTGTACCAGGCTTCATATGAGAATGGTCATCCTGCAATGCCGTATAATAGCGGCACATAATACAAGCAAAAAAACAAAGCACAGAAGGCGAGAAAGAAAGACATTAAACGTTTACATATATATATAGATAGATATAGTTTGGGGTCTTTTCCTCCCCGGTGTGCCCGGGATATTATTACTGTAAAACCTAAACCCAAACAGCAACGGCAGAATTGGATTTTTTTCCCCCTCTTTTACTGAACTTGGGATTTTGCCCCGGTATTCAGGACATTATACACAAAACACAAGCACTCATGTGTGTAAGTCACTAAGGAACTGAAAAGGTCGAAAAAACTAAAAACTAAAGCACATACACAAAAACTGTGTCTGACAGGAAGGAGTTAAACACACCACAAATCCCTCCTGTCCTGGTTGGCTACAATGTATCATTGCAGGACGCTTTCATTTACATTGTTTGGACAATTGTATCCATTCTGCTGTAATGTAAGTAGCTCAGGCAATGCAGGAAGAACGTATCTATTCACTGACAGCAAGCAGAGATCCAGGAGAGCGGGACATCAGGCTTATTTACAGATACCACCGCTCTGACCCTTCACCATCTTCTCACCTTGATGGTGACGTTTCCTTTCGTCACTTTCCTCATGTTGAAGCCGACGGTCGGTATCATGTCCTCGCTGAACTGGCCCGACTACGGGAAGAGACCGGGAGAAGCATCAACATGGCTGCCGGCATCGCCCAGCGCCACCACCTGTGATCAGAGGCCGCCAGAGAAAAGAAACAGGCAGGGTCCACAGCTGCTGGGACTTGTAGTCCCTTATATACTGCATTATGAGACTTGTAGTTCACTGTATGCTGGAGTCCAGGCATGGAGAGAAGTGTGGCTCATTATATGCTGGGACTGGTAGTCCCCCTTTGTACACTGGGACTTGTAGTCCATGCAATGCTGGCGCTTGTGGCTTATAACACGCTGGGGCTGCTAGTCCCCATTTTGTACGCTGGGACTTGTAGTCCCACTTCTGCGTGATGGGTCTTGTGGTCCATACAATGCTAGCACCTGTGACTCATTACATGCCACGACTTTTATTTCATATATTTCACATGTTGGGACTCGTAGTCCTCCTTTACACGCTGGGACTTGTAGTCCATGCAATGCTGGCGCTTGTGGCTTATTACATTCTAGGACTGGTAGTCGCCATTTTGCACGTGGGACTTGTAGTCCATGCAACGCTGGCTCTTTTGGCTTATTACATGCTGGGACTTGTAGTCCATGCAATGCTGGCGCTTGTGGTTTGTTACATGCTGGGACTTGTAGTCCATGCAATGCTGGCGCTTGTGGTTTGTTACATGCTGGGACTTGTAGTCCATGCAATGCTGGCGCTTGTGGCTTATTACATGCTGGGACTTGTAGTCCATGCAATGCTGGCGCTTGTGGCTTGTTACATGCTGGGACTTGTAGTCCATGCAATGCTGGCGCTTGTGGCTTATCACATGCTGGGACTTGTAGTACACTCGCTGCCTTCCGCCCCCTCCCTTCTCACCGCTATGACATTGACAAAGGTGGTCTTCCCCGAGTGCTGCAGCCCGACCAGCGTCAGCTCCATCTCCTCCTTCCAGAACAGGGAGCGGAACCAGTCCAACAGCCGAGACAGGAGGGACAGCATGGCGGCTCCGGGTCAGGGGGCGCTGTGCTCAGGACTGGGGGGAAGACAGGAGCCAGAACACACCGGGACCTCAGCTGCAGCCGCCTCACCGGAAGCGGAAGTTCCGCCCGTGTGCGGACCAGAACCAGGCTCCCTCTAGCGGTGGAACGCGGGACTGACAGCCCCATCCCAGAGCAGCAGTCACTCACCTCACTACAACTCCCATGATGCCACTGCGCGAGCAGCCATAGCCGGGGATTATGGGAAATGGAGTTCAACCTCTAATAACAGCGACTGTAGTCTTTGGTTGGTTACAGAGGAAGAAAGCGGGGATATCGGTGTCTATGGCAACCAATCAGGGCCTCCACTGAAAGGTGGACTCTAGTTGCTATAGGTAACGGCTTCTCTTTACGTCAGTGTCATAACAAAGCTTCATGGACACATAAATGATGGCCGTCAGCGGGAGACACGAGAGGTGGATGGTAACAATTGCTTTAGTTATTCGGACCGGCCATAGTGTAAGGCTCAGGTGTTCATGTAAAGCTGCATGAACCAGTTATCTGCCTAAGTATGTAGCAGTACAGACACAGAGGGCTAATACTGCATAAAGTGTATGAGAACATGATGCGAGGAACCTGATTATGTTTTTTTTTTTTTTTAAATAGGCCACACAGGGATCGTTAGGTTAATGCATTGAGGCGGTAGGCCAGTCTGAACAAGTGAGTTTTTAGGGCACGCTTAAAACTGTGGGGATTGGGGATTAATCGTATTATCCTAGGTAGTGCATTCCAAAGAATCGGCGCAGCACGTGTAAAGTCTTGGAGACGGGAGTGGGAGGTTCTGATTATTGAGGATGCTAACCTGAGGTCATTAGCGGAGCGGAGGGCACGGGTAGGGTGGTAGACTGAGACCAGAGAGGAGATGTAGGGTGGTGCTGAGCCATGGAGTGCTTTGTGGATGAGGGTAGTAGTTTTGTACTGGATTCTGGAGTGGATGGGTAGCCAGTGTAATGACTGGCACAGGGTAGAGGCATCGGTGTAACGGTTGGTGAGGAATATGATCCTGGCTGCAGCATTCAGGACAGATTGGAGCGGGGAGAGTTTGGTAAGATGGAGGCCGATTAGTAGAGAGTTACAATAGTCCAGACGAGAATGAATAAGAGAAACAGTCAGAGTTTTTGCAGAGTCGAAAGTAAGAAAAGGGCGAATTCTAGAAATGTTTTTGAGATGCAGGTAAGAAGAGCGAGCCAGTGATCGGATGTGGGGGGTGAATGAAAGGTCAGAATCAAGGATGACCCCAAGGCAGCGGGCATGTTGCTTTGGAGTAATGGTGGAACCGCACACGGAGATGGCAATGTCAGGCAAAGGTAGGTTAGTAGAGGGAGAGAACACGAGGAGTTCAGTTTTTGACAGGTTCAGTTTCAGATAGAGGGAGGACATGATGTTAGAGACAGCGGTAAGACAATCACTGGTGTTTTCTAATAAGGCAGGCGAGATATCAGGAGCAGAAGTGTATAATTGGGTGTCGTCAGCATAGAGAAGGTACTGGAAACCAAATCTACTGATTGTTTGTCCAATAGGGGCAATATACAACGAGAAGAGGAGAGGGCCTAGGACTGATCCTTGAGGAACCCCAACAGTAAGGGGAAGGTGAGAGGAGGAGGAACCAGCAAAACATACAGTGAAGGATCGGTCAGAGAGATAGGAGGAGAACCAGGAGAGAACGGTGTCCTTGAGGCCGATGGAGCGGAGCATAGTGAGGAGGAGCAGATGATCCACAGTGTCAAATGCTGCAGAGAGATCCAAGAGAATTAGCATGGAGTAGTGACCATTAGATTTAGCTGTTAGTAGGTCATTAGAGACTTTAGTGAGGGCAGTTTCAGTAGAGTGTAAAGAGCGGAAACCAGATTGAAGAGGGTCGAGAAGAGAGTTATCTGAGAGATAGCGGGTAAGACGGGAGTGGACCAGGCGTTCGAGGAGTTTAGAGATGAAGGGAAGATTAGAGACAGGTCTATAATTAGCGGCACAGTTTTGGTCGAGAGATTTTTTTAAAGTAACGGATGTATGATGGCATGCTTAAATGAGGAGGGAAAGATACTGGAAGACAGAAGATGAATATTTTTGTTGGGTGAGAGGTGACAGCAAGGGAAAGGGACTAGAGGAGATGTGAGGGAATAGGGTCACTGGTGAAAGTAGTTGTGCATACACCTATAATTAATTATATCTTCGGCCATATTGGATTTTCTCCGCAGACGATCGGCATACCTCATACAGCGAGGGGAGACTAGTGACCTCATACAGCGAGGGGAGACTAGTGACCTCATACAGCGAGGGGAGACTAGTGACCTCATACAGCGAGGGGAGACTAGTGATGTCATACAGCGAGGGGAGACTAGTGACGTCATACAGTGAGGGAAGACTAGTGACGTCATACAGTGAGGGGAGACTAGTGACGTCATACAGTGAGGGGAGACTAGTGATGTCATACAGTGAGGGGAGACTAGTGATGTCATACAGCGAGGGGAGACTGGTGACATCATACAGTGAGGGGAGACTAGTGACATCATACAGCGAGGGGAGACTCGTGACGTCATACAGTGAGGGGAGACTAGTCATGTCCTAATTAATGAACAATGCATCAAGAAAAGGAAGTAAATATCACAGAATTAGAAAAAATATATCATATATTATAGTAATAAGCACACTACCCATGCCCATTAGTCCTACAAGAGGATAGGCAACACTCCATAGCAAGTATTGAACATAAAGATCCTATAGTGATTGACCATATTTCAATCAAGAAGTGTTTCTCAAAAACAATTTTAAAAAAATTAAATACATTTATTCAACATCAATATATACTACAAAACATACAACAGACTGGTGCCTCAGACCAAGCAAACAGGCCAGCACACGTAGGAGGACACAAAAATCCCTAAATGGTTAAATCTGTCTGCTGAGTCATATAGCATCCTTTGGCAATGCTAGGGTAAATGTACAATAGACAAAATTATTGTATGGTCTCAATCAAAAATGATCCAGTATTTGCACATGTATCCATCTGTATTACTGGTACAGCAACTATAGAAAACATGGAGACACATCAACAAATCCAAAATATACTAGAGGCATTATTCTGCCCACAATAGAAAAACACATCGCCTCTGCAGTTACAGCGTCCCTTCATATACCCATGCAAACACAGACAGCATTGTCCCCATTCCTCCACATATTACCTAGGTGTGTGTCCGCCGACCAATTTACTGCCAAGTGACAGGCTGAGCCTCCAGGCCCCGACGCGCGTTTTGTGGATGCTTCTTCCCCTGGAAGAGCCTGTTGCACTTTACTAGTTGCCACCCCCGACACATTAAAACTTTCTAATTTCTAAGTTTCAGGAACTATAGGATCATATGCTTTGGACCTGTGGTGATGTCTCAGGCCAGATGGTCCTACTACTTTTAATATATGGCCCTGTTACTACAGAGTAATGATGTCCTTTTTCTCTTTTGTTCTTTTCACAGATGTAGGCACCGTGGGTTCTGGTTCACTCTATTGGTGCAGGTTTGTCTTTTATCTATCTATGTGTTTTCACATGGGACTGTTTACCGAATTTCCAAATATTGCATATTTCTTTTTTCTTTTTTGATATACTCCCCTTCCCTTCAGTATAAACAGTTTATACACTCTCCTTGTCCCTTGTTTTCCCCTTATACATTTTACATTAGTTATTTTATGCATTATTGTGATCCGGTCACTTCCGACTTTCGTGTATTCATACCGCTAGACCTCTCCATAGTAACACTATGTTATTCATCAGTGCCCGTCTTCCGGTATTAGTGTCCACGGCGTTACACTTCCGTCAGCTACAATGCAATGCGCACTTTCCGCCTGTAAGGTTTCTTTCACACTTGCGTCGGTATGGGGCCGTCGCAATGCGTCGGCCTGATGTACCGACGTACGTTGTGAAAATTAGCCACAACGTGGGCAGCGGATGCAGTTTTTCAATGCATCCGCTGCCCATTCTATGTCCCGGGGAGGAGGCCGCGCATGCGCGGTAGGAGATGGCGGACGCGACGTATGGAAAAACGTTACATTGAACGTTTTTTCGTGCCGACGGTCCGCCAAAACACGACGCATCCAGTGCACGACGGACGCCACGTATGGCCATCCGTCGGCAATACAAGTCTATAGGAAAAAAACGCATCCTGCGGGCACATTTGCAGGATCCTTTTTTCCCCCAAAACGATGGATAATGATGGATTCCAAACGACGCAAGTGTGAAAGAAGCCTAACCTTGGCGCGTGCGCACTGATATATCCCACATCTCGGCCGCGCAGCCTCACTTCCAGGTCCTAGCAGACCCGGGCGGTATAAATTGGCACCGCTACATGTCCCGCTGCACCTCGCCATGTCAGCGGCACATCCCTGCTCCCGAACTTCATCTCTTCAGTCTCCTCTCCGTCTGTTCCCTTCCGTTTCAAGTCTTAGACATAACACATGGTAATTACTATCCTCTCCTCTTGTTTACAGCCTGTCATACAGGTAATCACCTTTTATTGCTTCTTTTTTATCCTTCCGAGCACCTTTCTTGTTTCTATGGTGTTTAGCAAGGATCTCCTGTGCCCTGAACTTAGGATGGTTCATTATTTACATTACTACACTATATGTCTGTGACCCAATATATTATATCATAGTATACGTCCTGAATTTATCATATTATTTGATGTTTTTTTTTATTTGACAATATTTTTCCACTTGCCTTAAATTGTGTTCTCCCTCTGCTTATTTCCTGCTGCTTGTTTATTATTCCCCCTTTGTTTATTGATGACTATGAGATTTATAGATGTTACATTGCTATTTATTTCTCTGTTACGTTTTTTTCTTATTTTTCTTTTTGTACATATGACCAATTGTGTGCCGTTCATGATGATGTTCTGTCTGATTTTCTCATGTTATTTTGTTTATAGATAATAACTTTGACAAAGGCCAATAGGCCGAAACGTCGGTTTTCTTTGTGTGATTGGTCAGGTTATTAAAGAATTTTTGGCAGTATTACCATATTTTGGCTCCGGTTAATCAAGTGACTGTAACTCAGGATCAGTAATGTAATGTATGTACACAGTGACTGCACCAGCAGAATAGTGAGTGCAGCTCTGGGGTATAATACAGGATGTAACTCAGGATCAGTAATGTAATGTATGTACACAGTGACTGCACCAGCAGAATAGTGAGTGCAGCTCTGGAGTATAATACAGGATGTAACTCAGGATCAGTAATGTAATGTATGTACACAGTGACTGCACCAGCAGAATAGTGAGTGCAGCTCTGGGGTATAATACAGGATGTAACTCAGGATCAGTAATGTAATGTATGTACACAGTGACTGCACCAGCAGAATAGTGAGTGCAGCTCTGGAGTATAATACAGGATGTAACTCAGGATCAGTAATGTAATGTATGTACACAGTGACTGCACCAGCAGAATAGTGAGTGCAGCTCTGGGGTATAATACAGGAGGTAACTCAGGATCAGTAATGTAATGTATGTACACAGTGACTGTACCAGCAGAATAGTGAGTGCAGCTCTGGGGTATAATACAGGATGTAACTCAGGATCAGTAATGTAATGTATGTACACAGTGACTGCACCAGCAGAATACTGAGTGCAGCTCTGGGGTATAATACAGGAGGTAACTCAGGATCAGTAATGTAATGTATGTACACAGTGACTGCACCAGCAGAATAGTGAGTGCAGCTCTGGGGTATAATACAGGATGTAACTCAGGATCAGTAATGTAATGTATGTACACAGTGACTGCACCAGCAGAATAGTGAGTGCAGCTCTGGGGTATAATACAGGATGTAACTCAGGATCAGTAATGTAATGTATGTACACAGTGACTGCACCAGCAGAATAGTGAGTGCAGCTCTGGGGTATAATACAGGATGTAACTCAGGATCAGTAATGTAATGTATGTACACAGTGACTGCACCAGCAGAATAGTGAGTGCAGCTCTGGAGTATAACACAGGATGTAACTTAGGATTAGTAATGTAATGTATGTACACAGTGACTGCACCAGCAGAATAGTGAGTGCAGCTCTGGGGTATAATACAGGATGTAACTCAGGATCAGTAATGTAATGTATGTACACAGTGACTCCAGCAGAATAGTGAGTGCAGCTCTGGGGTATAATACAGGATGTAACTCAGGATCAGTAATGTAATGTATGTACACAGTGACTGCACCAGCAGAATAGTGAGTGCAGCTCTGGGGTATAATACAGGATGTAACTCAGGATCAGTAATGTAATGTATGTACACAGTGACTGCACCAGCAGAATAGTGAGTGCAGCTCTGGGGTATAATACAGGATGTAACTCAGGATCAGTAATGTAATGTATGTACACAGTGACTGCAACCGCAGAATAGTGAGTGCAGCTCTGGAGTATAATACAGGATATAACTCAGGATCAGTAATGTAATGTATGTACACAGTGACTGCACCAGCAGAATAGTGAGCGCAGCTCTGGAGTATAATACAGGATGTAACTCAGGATCAGTGATGTAATGTATGTACACAGTGACTGTACCAGCAGAATAGTGAGTGCAGCTCTGGAGTATAATACAGGATGTAACTTAGGATCAGTAATGTAATGTATGTACACAGTGACTGCACCAGCAGAATTGTGAGTGCAGCTCTGGAGTATAATACAGGATGTAACTCAGGATCAGTAATGTAATGTATGTACACAGTGACTGCACCAGCAGAATAGTGAGTGCAGCTCTGGGGTATAATACAGGAGGTAACTCAGGATCAGTGATGTAATGTATGTACACAGTGACTGCACCAGCAGAATAGTGAGTGCAGCTCTGGGGTATAATACAGGATGTAACTCAGGATCAGTAATGTAATGTATGTACACAGTGACTGCACCAGCAGAATAGTGAGTGCAGCTCTGGGGTATAATACAGGATGTAACTCAGGATCAGTAATGTAATGTATGTACACAGTGACTGCACCAGCAGAATAATGAGTGCAGCTCTGGGGTATAATACAGGAGGTAACTCAGGATCAGTAATGTAATGTGTGTACACAGTGACTGCACCAGCAGAATAGTGAGTGCAGCTCTGGAGTATAATACAGGATGTAACTCAGGATCAGTAATGTAATGTATGTACACAGTGACTGCACCAGCAGAATAGTGAGTGCAGCTCTGGGGTATAATACAGGATGTAACTTAGGATCAGTAATGTAATGTATGTACACAGTGATTGCACCAGCAGAATAGTGAGTGCAGCTCTGGGGTATAATACAGGATGTAACTCCGGATCAGTAATGTAATGTATGTACACAGTGATTGCACCAGCAGAATAGTGAGTGCAGCTCTGGGGTATAATACAGGATGTAACTCCGGATCAGTACTGTATTGTAATGCCCCGAGGAAGCAACATTGCGAAACTAGCGTTGGGGTTTGTCTTTACACGTCCTGCATCCAGGTTGGTTCAACATTAGTACTTCTTTTCTCTTACTATTCCTAATATTACTTATTTTATGTCATCTATGGACTTTTTCTGATTGGCATCTGCATGTACATGTTTGACTTTAGTATTATTCCCTTTGTATCATTTTATATTATGCAGTTACTGTTTTACACTCTGGGTTCCTATAGGAATCTATGAACTGCTACATGCCCTGTCAATATACTCAGCACTTGGCTGTTTGTTCTAGGATTATATGTTCGTATTTGCATTATTTATTTCTGACTGCAATTTTACCAACTGTTTCGCGGACGTGGCACCATGTTGTCACTTTACCCTGAGTCTTTCTGTGTTCATTTGTTTTTATGATTAAAATATTGTATTGTCAGAATTTCTAATAAAGAATGTTTATATATTTTTTCTAAATTGCTGTAAGGCCCCCTTTTTTCTTTGGTTTAATGTCGGAGCAGTAGAGGGCGCTATAGTCCCAGGCCTCTGCCTTCTGGTCCCAGTAGATGACGCAGACCCCTGTATCTTGTTATCCGCCTCCAGGCTGTGAGTCACTGCAGCCTCCTGAACCCCCTGCCCAGGATAAAGCGCCCGTGTCCCTGAGCGGCCAAGTAAGATGGGCTATGAGCCAAGGCTGCGCACCAACCTGCGTCACCTGCGCGGTACAAGCCTCGACATTTCCTCTTCCACAAGCAGGATGTGACTTTCTAGATTTTTAATTAATTTCTACTTCCCTGATATATTGTTATACTCTCTTAGGATTCGCACTAATCTGCCTAAATAAAATCTCTCCGATGTTGTTCCTGGACAGTCGGACGAGTGTCATGCGAGTACAATGCGATTTTAGCATCCGTATGTAATGTGATTTTTTTTTTTTTTTTTCAGTGTTGCGTGCTGCAGAATGGTAATGTATCCGTAAAAACGCACTGCTCACTGCTGGTCCGTGTGCCGTCTGTTCTTTTTCTCGAACCCGTTGACTTGCACTGGCGAGTCTCGTATGAGATAAGAGGATAATGGCAGCAGGCTACAATTTTTTTCTCAGTCCGATTGCAGATGCGCCGGGACTCGTAGATTAACATTGGAGTGTGATTTTTTTTTTTTGCACTGGTCCGTGTTCCGATGACTACAAGCCCTTAGTCTCGGACACGGGTCACCTGCATGGGGCAGCTTTTCATGCAGACTGTTGCCTCCCGTCCCACCTAGGACCGGGGCCGAGCACGTACCGCTGTGTTCAGGAATTAGATTGCCAGCTCCTTTTGATGTACAGCGCTGCAGACACTGCTGGACTATGAGTATTGCATAAGCAAATGCGACCACCACTGCGCGGCCACGGGCATTGTCACCCACCCTCCTTTCTCCCAGAGTCCAAAATGGCAAATGTTGCACCTAGAAATCTGATAAAGTGGGGTGCTGACCTATGGATAAGCTGTATGGTGGCAGCCAATATGGCGGTCACTACAGTATGCCGCCCCTCACTATCACTCCCATTTTGCAGGAGCCATGGTGTCACACGTCTGCGCCGCCTATTAGTCATTGATCAAGTTCACTGGAGTTCAGAAGATAAGGAATTTTACGACAGGACCACACTCATTTACTGCCCTCCAAGGGTGTATGTGTCAGATCGGGGGCACGTGGAGCAGCTGGGGGGTCCCAAATTAGACTGACGCCAACATGTACCTGTATGTATGGATGTATGACCAGCAGTAAATTAACACCTGTCTTAGGGTATGTGCACACCATGCGGATTTTGCTGCGGATCCGCAGCGTTTCCGCAGCAGTTTCCCTTTAGTTTACAATTCAATGTAAACCTATGGGAAACCAAAAACGCTGTGCACATGCTGCGGAAAAAAACGCGCGTAAACGCAACGGTTTACATTCCGCAGCATGTCACTTCTTTCGGCGGATTCCGCAGCGGTTTTACAGCTGCCGCTATGGAAAACCGCAGTAAATCCGCGATAAATCTGCAGCAAAAACGCAGCGTTTTTGCCCTGCAGATTTATCAAATCTGCTGCGGAAAAATTCGCAGTAGCCAAGAATACGTGTGCACATACCCTTAAGGTACCGTCACACTCAGCAACTTTCCAACGATCACGACCAGCGATACGACCTGGCTGTGATCGTTGGAAAGTCCTTGTGTGGTCGCTGGAGAGCTGTCACACAGACAGTTCTCTCCAGCGACCAACGATGCCGAAGTTCCCAGGTAACCAGGGTTAACATCGGGTTACTAAGTGCAGGGCCGCGCTTAGTAACCCGATGTTTACCCTGGTTACCATTGTAAATGTAAAAAAAAACAAAACAGTACATACTCCCATTCCGGTGTCTGTCACGTCCCCGGCGTCCGCTTCCCTGCACTCCTCCTGCATCCTGTGTAGGCGCCGGCCGTAAAGCAGAGCGGTGACGTCACCGCTGTGCTCTGCTTTACGGTTGGCCGGCGCTGACACAGGATGCAGGAGGAGTGCAGGGAAGCGGACGCCGGGGACGTGACAGGCACCGGAATGTGAGTATGTGTTTTTTTTTTTTTTTAACCCGATGTTTACCCTGGTTACAAGTGAAGACATCGCTGGATCGGCGTCACACACGCCGATTCAGCGATGTCAGTGGGTGATCCAGTGACGAAATAAAGTTCTGGCCTTCTAGCTCCGACCAGCGATGTCACAGCAGGATCCAGATCGCTGCTGCGTGTCAAGCACAACGATATCGCTATCCAGGACGCTGCAACGTCACGGATCGCTATCGTTATCGTTGTTAAGTTGTTCAGTGTGAAGGTACCTTTAGACTGCAGCTCTCACAAAGGTCATGACCTATGTTATCCTGAGCAGGCAGTCTCCTGGGCTCCAGTCACCCCAGGGGGGATGTCCTGAGAACACACACAAGTGGAAACATTTCACACCTTCTGACTCTTTTGAACAGACATGCCAATTGCAGCATGACACTAATTACTATGAGAAAGGTCACACAAATAGGTTCAAAGAAAAATAATGTATTCATTGGTAAAATAGCCAGGATCCAGTCACAAACCAAGGATTAGAATATTAATCTGAGAGGCTGGTCTAGAAATTTTGACCTCCGGGTTGACTCTATAAATTATGCCTTTACACATAGAAACCTGTTAACAGATTGAGGGGCAGCCAATCTGATGTGAGCCATTCCATATTCATCCCGCCTCAGGGAGCAGAATGCCAGACTGCAAAGTTTTTGTATTTCTGTAAGTTTTTTCCCTTTATTTTTATAATTGTGTTGCATATTTGTATGTCACTTTTTATTTCCAGATTTTTATATCTTTTATTGTAAGCACTGTACCTTTTCTATTAAAGCTTAAAACTTTGATAAGTCTCAACCTTGTATGCTCTAAAGAATCCATTGTCTTAAATTGTTTGACCCTGCTGATTGGCAGACAGTAGCAGTAGTATTTCCGGGACTCATCGCCCGTGTTTTCATTGAGTGGTAGCAGCGGGGTGCGCATGGTTTGTGTTGGGGGGGGTGCGTGATTTATGCTCCCATTACAGCGTAGGACAGAGATTGAATCCTGGAATAAGTGAGAGGAGATAGATTAACCCTTGCAGGCGCAACCCCAAGTCACGTGCTGGGAAGCGGGTACGTGACAGTACCTATCAGTCTGCAACACTGCATTGGCAGCCGCCATATGGGGACTACCAATTGAAATACATTTTGCATAGTCCTGAAATTTGGGAGCGTGAAGCTGTCCAGTGGCTCCAGTTATGGGTCAGATCCTCACCAGATCTCTGCTGTTAGGAAACAGACCCAGTGTGACGTGCAGCTGATGGAGCGAGGCGCCCTGAACAGCGGTGTTATTGGGGTGACGGGCAGCCGCCTGGTGCCGATACCCCCTGCAGCGCTGCTATTCATAGGATAACTCTACATTCCAGCCCCCGGCCGATGCGCACATTTACATAAATACCATTTTATGTTTTTATTTCCTGCTGTTGTGTCTCATGTGCAGGGTAAAAAAAAAATATTTAAAAATCATCATTTCAGTCCTGGATGGTAAGTCTGCAGCCATGAACCCCAACAAGGGTCCCTGAGAAGCGCCATAGAAATCAATGGAAAGTTCATCCTCCTCAGTGAGGGATACAGGAATCTGCAGGACCCTCCTCTCCATTAATTGTGACTTTTGCTGTGATAGGAGGCAGCTTTTCCCCTGCAGCATCGGTGGGGTACATGGGCATTGTGATGGCTCACATCCAGCAATCCTGCCCGCTTCAGAGCAGCACTCACCAGCTGTATAGCAAGCAGACTGCGAGCGCTGCACTCCTGGCCTCCACCTGCAGCGGTGGCCGGTAACCCAGGCAATGAGCCGCATTGGATTATTAATCCCTCCGTTCTTAACAATGGAGAGCATTTTTAATTGTAACGTAGCTGATTTTTTTTTTTTACATGAAATCCTCATACGTGAAGATTTCTAACACAAATAATCGCTTCCAGTTTGAGTTCCAGGAATTTGCTCTTTATTCTCCCTGTGGGAAGGAAGAGGAGACGTCAGCGAAGCACAAGATGAGGCAGGTTCTGCCCACAGCAGCGCGGAGGAGACAACCTGCAACATCCCGCACCAGGATGAAGGTCGTCCAAATCCAGAGCTTCATTCCTGAAAAAAAGGCTCTGCCAGAGGACTGTTCCTTTTACCTGAGGCTGGAGATCTGCGCTGAGTGCCCCAAGAAACGGCATTATGTATATATCGACAATAATGGGGTTTTCTCATCACAGAGGGCTAAAATTGCAAACTACTTGTAAAAATAAGCAACTTTGCCATTTACCTATTATTACAAATCTCCATTGGCAAGAACCGAGACATTTGCTTTTATAGTTTACTGCTTGTTGCTGAGGTTACCGGCCACTTCTGCAGGCTATCGGTGATGGCCGGTCTCCTAGGTGAGAAGTGCAGCGCTTACATATGTTTTGCTATAGGGCTTGTACGTGTTGCTCTGAAGGTGGTCGGTTTGCTGAATGCCTGCGGCCCTCTGATGCGAGGAGGATTATTAACAAGTCAGTAAATTGCAAAGTTGTTTGTTTTTATGAGCTCTTTGTAATTGTATAAAGAACTGTTTAAAGAATCCCTCAATGAGGCTGCACTTACTTCACTGTCTGTACTGACCTGGGAGTGCACTAGAGAGGAAGCTGGACCGGCCAAGTGCAATGCCAGTTATAGACATTACATGGCGGCAATCTAACTCAACTCTGCCAATATTCTCAATATTAACCTCTGCACGTTAGGGATATTGACCCTTCTAGTAGTCCTGTACAGTACAGTGTGTCATTCCAGGAGTTCAGGTTGTTTACTGAATGTGGACTGAACCTGCTAGTAATTTGCTACAATGTATCGGTGCAGGTAAATACATGGGTCCAGGCTGTTTCGCTCACAGAGGGCTGACCCTTCTGATAATTTGCTACAATGTATCAGTGCAGGTAAATACTCTGCTCAAAAAAATAAAAGGAACACTACAATCCCACATTCTAGATATCACTGAATGAAATATTCCAGTTGTAAATCTCTATACATTACATAGTGGAATGCGTTGAGAACAATAAAACCTAAAAATTATCAACGTAAATCACAACTAATATCCCACGGAGGTCTGGAGTCGGAATGATGCTCAAAATCAAAGTGGAAAATGAAGTTACAGGCTGATCCAACTTCAGTGGAAATACCTCAAGACAAGGAAATGATGCTCAGTAGTGTGTGTGGCCTCCACGTGCCTGTATGACCTCCCTACAATGCCTGGGCATGCTCCTGATGAGGCAGCGGATAGTCTCCTGAGGGATCTCCTCCCAGACCAGGACTAAAGCATCCTCCAACTCCTGGACAGTCTGTGGTGCAACGTGACGTTGGTGGATGGTGCGAGACATGATGTCCCAGATGTGTTCAGTCGGATTCAGGTCTGGGGAACGGGTGGCCCAGTCCATAGCTTCAATGCCTTCATCTTGCAGGAACTGCTGACACACTCCAGCCACATGAGGTCTGGCATTGTCCTGCATTAGGAGGAACCCAGGGCCAACCGCACCAGCATATGGTCTCACAAGGGGTCTGAGGATCTCATCTCGGTACCTAATGGCAGTCAGGCTACCTCTGGTGAGCACATGGAGGGCTGTGCCGTCCTCCAAAGAAATGCCACCACACCATTACTGACCCACTGCCAAACCGGTCATGCTGAAGGATGTTGCAGGCAGCAGATCGCTATCCACGGCGTCTCCAGACTCTGTCACGTCTGTCACATGTGCTCAGTGTGGACCTGCTTTCATCTGTGAAGAGCACAGGGCGCCAGTGGCAAATTTGCCAATCCTGGTGTTCTGTGGCAAATGCTGTGTGTCCTGCACGGTGTTGGGCTGTGAGCACAACCCCGATCTGTGGACGTCGGGCACTCAGACCATCCTCATGGAGTCGGTTTCTAACCGTTTGTGCAGACACATGCACATTTGTGGCCTGCTGGAGGTAATTTTTCAGGGCTCTGGCAGTGCTCCTCCTGTTCCTCCTTGCACAAAGGCTGAGGTAGCGGTCCTGCTGCTGGGTTGTTGCCCTCCTACGCCCCCCTCCACGTCTTATGGTAGCGCCTCCATCCTCTGGACACTATGCTGACAGACACAGCAAACCTTCTTGCCACAGCTCGCATTGATGTGCCATCCTGGATGAGCTGCACTCCCTGAGCCACTTGTGTGTGGTGTAGAGTCAGTCTCATGTGACCACGAGTGTGAAAGCACAACCAACATTCAAAAGTGACCAACACATCAGCCAGAAAGCATTGGTACTGAGATGTGGTCTGTGGTCTCCTCCTGCAGAACCGCTCCTTTATTGAGGGGGTCTTGATAATTGCCAATAATTTCCATCTGTTGTCTATTCCACTTGCACAACAACATGTGAAATTGATTGTCAAACAGTGTTGCTTCCTAAGTGGAGAGTTTGATTTCACAGAAGTTTGATTTACTTGGAGTTATATTCTGTTCTTTAAGTGTTCCCTTTATTTTTTTTTGAGCAGTGTACATGGGTCCAGGCTGTTTTGGGCCATGAAGGGTGAGGCGCGGCCTCTCAGACATGTGCAGTGTCCTGGGAGGAATGCTCTGATCTCAGGCTGCTGTGTGCAGTGTTTGGGTGTAGACATAGACAGACATGAGGGGGCGAGGGCTGTGTGACGAGACTGAATTCCCACACACAGAGGCCTCTCCAGCGCTGAATCACTGTGCAGACAATCCTCCCATCATTGCTGGGCTGCAGCGGAAGTGTCTGAGCCAGGCCTGGGGGCGAGGGCACGGGAACCCTATTACCCTGCAGATGGGCGCAGCGCCAGGGCTTCCTCCCAGAGCTGTGCCCATACAGGGCGGCGGCGGGCATCGGCACATGCTCACGTTTCATGAATGAGAGGGAAAGGTTAAAGACAGGGAACAGCTTGTTACCAGCAGCCGAGCGGTTTACTGGGGGCACATGCCACCTGCACACCTGCCTGTGCCCAGCAGTCTGGGGGCCCAGGATCTTGGCACGGCCCACTGCTAATGTAAGAGACACCAGTATGCCGGGGCAGCCAAGGTAGCGCACTCGGTTTACCAGTCACGTACGCACAAACCCACGTGATCGCTTACACAGACGCTCGTTAACCCTCGATACGACTTCATGGCCATACTACAGCGAGGCTTTACTATTCAGGCTACGTGCCCACGATCCGGAAGTGGCAGCGCTTTGGAAGCAGCGTATTTTCACTGCATTAAAACGCTGCGTTTCAATCACGCAGGTAAATCCGCATGTGATCACTGAACAAGAGATCCGCAAGTGAAACGGACATGCTGCAGATCTGAGAGACGCGCCACATGTCCGTCTCCAACTTCTACAAATCCCATCCACTATGCTGTAACATCCGGCCGCTGCGGATCAAAACTGCATCAAATTCTGAACGTGAGAACGTGCCCTTAATGGGTGCTGGGGCCAAGGTCCCATGTCCAGTAATTATCATTCTGAAAAAGAAGCATTAAAACAAAAAACACTGGATCAGCTGCAAACTGAAGAAAAACTGACAATTCACATTAACTTCAATAATATCACAAATGGATCCAGCAGGAATCAGTCATTTATACAACTCTGATGAAACAAAAAGAAAATATCTGGATCCAGTTTTTTACCATTAAACTCTATGGAAAACAGATCCATCACTTATCCATCCGTTTTATTGTGTGGATGTGAGGCTCATCCCTTCGTCTGACTCTTATGGGTTTGCTTTCAAAAATATTGTAACTTTGGTAAATATTGATCTGCTAATAGGAAATTAATACACTATATTACTCCCTGGTATCAGCCATGTCAGACCCCTCAATGGGATTAGAGACAAAGTGTAGATGGTTTTTAACCAACGGGATGAAAATCTATATCACATATCAGTGCTCTGAAAGCAATTATATCCATATGTGACATCCATATCTGTCCTTGTAATAACACTGCTATATCCTTATAAACTCCAGACTTTAAGGAGAGTGACCCTCTAATATATCACACAGATTGAAACATATCAAATGAGTATAAGCAAGAAATAAAAGTATTTATTAATAATTTCATTTAATGGGAAGATCAAGGTTTCATATATAAAAATAAGATCGACTATAATACTGCCCCTATGTACAAGAATATAACTGCTATAAAACTGCCCCATAAGCACAAGAATATAACTACTATAATACTGCCCCTATGTACAAGAATATAACTACTATAATACTGCTCCGATGTACAAGAATATAACTACTATAATACTGCTCCGATGTACAAGAATATAACTACTATAATACTGCCCCCTATGTACAAGAATATAACTGCTATAATACTGCTCCTATGTACAAGAATATCACTACTATAATACTGCCCCTATGTACAAGAATATAACTACTATAATACTGCTCCTATGTACAAGAATATCACTACTATAATACTGCCCCTATGTACAAGAATATAACTACTATAATACTGCTCCTATGTACAAGAATATAACTACTATAATACTACCCCTATGTACAAGAATATAACTACTATAATACTGCCCCTATGTACAAGAATATAACTATTATAATACTGCCCCTATGTACAAGAATAGAACTACTATAATACTACCCCTATGTAAAGGAATATAACTACTATAATACTGCTCCTATGTACAAGAATATAACTACTATAATACTGCTCCTATGTACAAGAATATCACTACTATAATACTGCCCCTATGTACAGGAATATAACTATTATAATACTGCTCCTATGTACAAGAATATCACTACTATAATACTGCTCCTATGTACAAGAATATAACTGCTATAATACTGCTCGGATGTACAAGAATATTACTACTATAATACTGCCCCCTATGTACAAGAATATCACTACTATAATACTGCTCCTATGTACAAGAATATAACTACTATAATACTGCTCCTATGTACAAGAATATCACTACTATAATACTGCCCCTATGTACAGGAATATAACTACTATAATACTGCTCCTATGTACAAGAATATCACTACTATAATACTACCCCTATGTAAAGGAATATAACTACTATAATACTACCCCTATGTACAAGAATATAACTACTATAATACTGCTCCTATGTACAAGAATATAACTACTATAATACTGCCCCTATGTACAAGAATATAACTACTATAATACTGCCCCTATGTACAAGAATATAACTACTATAATACTGCTCCTATGTACAAGAATATAACTACTATAATACTGCTCCTATGTACAAGAATATAACTACTATAATACTGCTCCAATGTACAAGAATATAACTACTATAATACTGCCCCTATGTACAAGAATATAACTACTATAATACTACCCCTATGTACAAGAATATAACTACTATAATACTACCCCTATGTAAAGGAATATAACTACTATAATACTGCTCCTATGTACAAGAATATAACTACTATAATACTGCTCCTATGTACAAGAATATCACTACTATAATACTGCCCCTATGTACAGGAATATAACTATTATAATACTGCTCCTATGTACAAGAATATCACTACTATAATACTACCCCTATGTAAAGGAATATAACTACTATAATACTGCCCCTATGTACAAGAATAGAACTACTATAATACTACCCCTATGTAAAGGAATATAACTACTATAATACTGCTCCTATGTACAAGAATATAACTACTATAATACTGCCCCTATGTACAGGAATATAACTACTATAATACTGCTCCTATGTACAAGAATATCACTACTATAATACTGCCCCTATGTACAGGAATATAACTATTATAATACTGCTCCTATGTACAAGAATATCACTACTATAATACTACCCCTATGTAAAGGAATATAACTACTATAATACTGCCCCTATGTACAAGAATAGAACTACTATAATACTACCCCTATGTAAAGGAATATAACTACTATAATACTGCTCCTATGTACAAGAATATAACTACTATAATACTGCTCCTATGTACAAGAATATCACTACTATAATACTGCCCCTATGTACAGGAATATAACTACTATAATACTGCTCCTATGTACAAGAATATAACTACTATAATACTGCTCCTATGTACAAGAATATCACTACTATAATACTGGTCCTATGTACAAGAATATAACTACTATAATACTGCTCCTATGTACAAGAATATCACTACTATAATACTACCCCTATGTTAAGGAATATAACTACTATAATACTGCCCCCTATGTACAAGAATATAACTGCTATAATACTGCTCCTATGTACAAGAATATCACTACTATAATACTGCCCCTATGTACAAGAATATAACTACTATAATACTGCTCCTATGTACAAGAATATCACTACTATAATACTGCTCCTATGTACAAGAATATAACTACTATAATATTGCCCCCTATGTACAAGAATATAACTACTATAATATTGCCCCCTATGTACAAGAATATAACTACTATAATACTGCCCTTATGTACAGGAATATAACTACTATAATACTGCCCTTATGTACAGGAATATAACTACTATAATACTGCCCGTATGTACAAGAATATAACTACTATAATACTGCCCCTATGTACAAGAATATAACTACTACAATACTGCCCCTATGTACAAGAATATAACTACTATAATACTGCCCCTATGTACAGGAATATAACTACTATAATACTGCCCCTATGTACAAGAATATAACTACTACAATACTGCTCCTATGTACAAGAATATAACTACTATAATACTGCCCCTATGTACAAGAATATAACTACTATAATACTGCCCCTATGTACAGGAATATAACTACTATAATACTGCCCCTATGTACAAGAATATAACTACTATAATACTGCTCCTATGTACAAGAATATAACTACTATAATACTGCCCTTATGTACAGGAATATAACTACTATAATACTGCCCTTATGTACAGGAATATAACTACTATAATACTGCCCTTATGTACAAGAATATAACTACTATAATACTGCCCCTATGTACAAGAATATAACTACTACAATACTGCCCCTATGTACAAGAATATAACTACTATAATACTGCCCCTATGTACAGGAATATAACTACTATAATACTGCCCCTATGTACAAGAATATAACTACTACAATACTGCTCCTATGTACAAGAATATAACTACTATAATACTGCCCCTATGTACAAGAATATAACTACTATAATACTGCCCCTATGTACAGGAATATAACTACTATAATACTGCCCCTATGTACAAGAATATAACTACTATAATACTGCTCCTATGTACAAGAATATAACTACTATAATACTGCCCTTATGTACAGGAATATAACTACTATAATACTGCCCTTATGTACAGGAATATAACTACTATAATACTGCCCGTATGTACAAGAATATAACTACTATAATACTGCCCCTATGTACAAGAATATAACTACTATAATACTGCTCCTATGTACAAGAATATAACTACTATAATACTGCCCATATGTACAAGAATATAACTACTATAATACTGCCCCTATGTACCAGAATATAACTACTATAATACTGCCCGTATGTACAAGAATATAACTACTATAATACTGCTCTGATATACTCATTGGTACTGTGCATTTCTCTTGTACACAGGGTTATTGTCTTGCACATTTTGGAGCCATTGTTGCACCTCTTGAATGTTTTGTGTCTCGGCTGACTATCGCTCCCGCACCGTGTGCACATGGATTAGGGTCTCTGTCCCCCGCCCTTCTATGAATTGACCACACATGTCCATGTAGACATCTTCCTGTGCAGCCATTAGTATCCAGACTCCTCCAGTGGCTGCAGGACTGGGAAGGTCCCGGGGACAGTGCCCACTGGGGAGTGTGGAGTAAGAGGAGTGGGTGCTCAGTGAGGGGGGTGATGATTTGCTGACATTGTGCATAGTTGCTGCTGCTGAACTCCTGCCAGTCACGTCTCATTCCAGGAAGCCAGGATACATTTAGCCTCAGGCTTCACATGAAAGCAACATTCGGAAGCCTGACTGTGTCAACATGCTCAGGGTGACAGGGAGGTGACACTGTCAAAACAAGTGAAGGGGAACTGAGCTGTCTGCCTGACATCAAAGTGCCAAGAGCTGGCAGCCCCACACCTTCCCTTAACCCCTCCCCTGTTGGGTTCACCAGAAAGGACCTATTGTTACCTGCACCTGGAGCAGTGAGTCACACACCTTGCGTACTTGTCACGCTGACCCTGGGAGAGTGGCGGGAGGGGGTGGCTGGTTGGACCCGGGCCACCGTTACCTTGTTAGACACGGACTTCCTTGGTCAAGCCTCTACATTGTGAAACATTAAAGGCAACAACATTTCAACAAATAAAGTTTTTATTTATTTATTTATTTTTTTCAAAAATATTTATTATACTTAACATTTTCCCCTTGAAGCCCAGAAACTGGCGAGAGTCTGGAGGGAGGAAACAAAACGAATATCTTCTATTATAAAGTGCAGGTTTCTGGAGCCGCCAACTCCATCCTGTACGGCGAGTGAAGCAAGGGCCGGCAGGTCGGATCCTGGGGGCCGAAAACATTTATAAAGCCCCTTCAAGTTCAGTGCTGCAAGCAAGGTTCTGTAAAACTTGCTTAAACTGGGAGGCGAGTAAGTATTGATTTCCGATGCCTCAGCTGCTGCAGAACTCCAAGCCTAGATAATCTCAGTTACCAGGCTGAGCATGAATGGAGATGAACGTCCACAATGCTGGGGGGGGTGCCCTCACTTATTATGGGGGCGCAGGCCTTTTCAATGTCTCCTAGTTCTGCCATATATGGTGCAATAAGCGCTTTTTGCCCCATCTTGTAATTCCACAGCGTTGGTCAAGACACTGTCTTCTGCTCCGGTTGGACATCCCCTCAGTAAATCCCGGTCACTAAAGGGTCCTCTGCACACAGACATTGACACCTTCTTCAGGAGCCTCATGCTGGTGGGTCCCAGTCTCTTTTGCAGAGTCTTATACTGGTGGGTCCCAGTCTCTTTTGCAGTCTTATACTGGTGGGTCCCAGTCTCTTTTGCAGTCTTATACTGGTGGGTTCCAGTCTCTTTTGCAGTCTTATACTGGTGGGTCCCAGTCTCTTTTGCAGTCTTATACTGGTGGGTCCCAGTCTCTTTTGCAGTCTTATACTGGTGGGTCCCAGTCTCTTTTGCAGAGTCTTATACTGGTCTCTTTTGCAGAGTCTTATACTCATGTGTCCCAGTCTCTTTTGTAGAGTCTTGCATTAATGGATTCCAGTTTCTCTTGCATAGTCTTATACTGGTGGGTCCCAGTATATAGTAGTACAAAGTTTTTTTTCCTCCTCTCTCCTCAGTCTTTGGGGTCTGCACCTACTGCGGGTACCTGTTTAAGTGCTTGTAATAAGGCAGAAGAATCCATGGATGCCATTTCTGGGGAGTGAACTTGTGGGACACTATCTTGGCTCAGCAGTCCAGACTGGGATAAGCTGGGATATAACATAGGCATAGATCCCGGGTACCAACATTTTTCCAACATGGGCAGATAGGCAGAGGGTGTAGGGGGTATCAAATAAAAGGGGAAACAAAAAGGTGGATGAGTAGAGTAAGACCCTACTGGAGCAAAGTCACTGCTGCCAAATCTGAGATCATCATCTGCAATCTCCAGCCTGAGCCTCTTTTTTGGAATTTCCTCACGTTCCTGCTTGATGACCCGGTCTAATATTGGGGACATTACGGCGTCTTCCTTAATGACACCCCGTCGTTCCAGACTAGAGTCTACTTTATCCACTTCTCCTCCGTAGCCACTGTCAGTGTCCGTGTCTGTACCGCTCTGCTCTCCGGATTGCAGGGGGGCAGCGCGTCGAATAACAGGGACGCAGTTGGTGGCCTGAGGCTTAGGACTGGGTTTTTCGTCCAGTTTGGATACTTTAGAGGGACTGTGGCTGAGATCGGAGGCCACGCGATGGAGGTGAGCGACAAGTTCACATTTCTCTCCTCCTTGTAAGAATCTCAGAGCTTCTTCTGCACAAACCTGGAAACCGGAGCGAAACATCTCCTCGCCTGAGGCTTTGCTGCTCAAGGATGAACCACCTGGTAAATGGAGACATCAGATATTAAAATTTAAGAATAAAATCCCTAAATGGCACCATGACCCTTCTGCAAAGAGTGAAGGTTTAGCCCCAATTGGGGAATATGGTTCCAACATCTGCAGCTGGTAGCTACACCTGGGCAAAGCTCTGAGGTCCAGGTACCAGCTGGAGCAGACTGGTGTAGGACGAGAAGAGATACTGACCCTTCTGTAGAGTGAGGATCTGCTGCTGCTGCTGCTCAATTAGGTTGGATAAGGACTGCACATGTTTCAGGGTCAGTTCCAGCACCACAGCTTTCTCCAGATGTCCCAGCGTCTGTAGAAAGAAGAGATCAGGTCAACAACCAACGTCTCCAAGAGAAAGAGACACAACTACATCAGTCCACAACTCATCCCAAGAAGGTTCGCGATCAGACCATGTCTGACTACAGGACTGCCATTAAATTGTATTTTCTCCCTGCATAGACCCTCTTAGTAAAAGGCCACCACTACCTCTCCTACAGAGGTAGTCACACGGCTTTCCTGGACTTCTGAATTCAAAATTTGACTAGATGAGGGAGAATTTAAGCCAACCAGTCATTCAAGGGTCTGGAAAAGCTGGTGGACAAGCCTTGTATCATCTGCAATGGTCACCATATTGGTTGTCAACAAGTCCTAGTGGTCTCGGAAATGGGTTTGTATAACTTGATGGGAAGGGATGACTCTTAGTTTAGTTGTGGAAGACCTTTTAAGAGTCCAGCTCCTCAAGGGCTGGATGAAGACGATGTCCCTTCAATGGTCTTCCCTAGCAGAGGAATATGTAAGGGGCAGTTGCAAGCTAATGGAGCCAGGATGGAAAGTTGTTGCATTGGATCTCGTGAGGTCCGCTCTAAGGATAATGCACTGATTAGATCATCCGCAGCCACTAGGCACAAGGCGGCCTGAGTTTCATAACTGCAGGAGCCCACCCAAAGCATGGTGGTCACAAGGCTGCGCTGCACATCCCGTGATTGTCACATGCGCCGGCCGTGAATGCATGTGATGCTGCCATTAGACAAACCTTTATAATTCTACAAAATCCTAAATCAACAACATAGCCACAGTCTGGAGTCCTATTGGCGTGGCGCCATCACTCACCGTAAGTTTGAGGTGCTCCGGCAGAAGGTCTTTGAGTTGGGAAATACATTCATTAATCCGGTCTCGTCTTTTCTTCTCAATAAGTCGGTGAGGGAGCTTGTAAGTTTCCTGCTAAGAAAACAGATTATGCATATCACACCAATGTAGGACAGAGGTAGGCAGACTGGCGCGCAGAGTGCCCCCTAGTGTTCAGACTGGGGCATTGTACAGAACGCTACATGTGATGGTACACGTGAGGCTCTAATCACACACACCCCACAAGGAACATGCAGACAAACGTGCAGACTGGCTGCACCGTGGAGGGAGCTGGTACACCGTGTACAGACTCAATATTCGCCAGACACCATAAAACATAGCAAGCCATAAAAACCCACTGGACTGATAGATAAAAAACTTCAGCCCCCACTCACATCGTCAAATGCCAGAAGTTCCACACAGGCACAATGTAACAAAACCTCACACATACACAGCAGCAGGCACAATGGAAATTACACACTTTAGACAATAACTAGAGTTGGAAAAGTTGTAGAAAAGTTCTCACCTTTCCCTCCTCACATCGCTTCACACCTTTTCTGCTTTTGAAGACTGGATACATATGTGCAAAATCCATCCTACAAGGAGACAGAAAAGGGCTGGAGTCAAGAAAATGGAAAACTGCAACAATGCGGTCAATAAAATATGAAATTAGAATGTGACATTAATGAGTTAGAATGTGACACTTATCAGCTGGACATTGTATATGATGATGAAAGTTACAAATAGATGAAAGTTATTAAATATTATTACAGTCCTGCTAATATCTGCACCATGTGTCATTACAGATATATTAAGCGCTGCGGAATATGTTGGCGCTATATAAATAAAATTATTATTATTACAGATCCTGTACAGCCCTTCTAGATTGCTAAAGGGCATAACTGGAAAATCCGACAAACTTACAAGATATATAATAACTATATGGATTGTTCTTAATATCACTCCTATAGTTGCTGGTGCATCACATTGCTACAATGTAACATCGCCGGATCCCATACAGATTGCTACAATGTAACATCGCCGGATCCCATACAGATTGCTGCAGTGTAACATCGCCGGATCCCATACAGATTGCTACAATGTAACATCGCCGGATCCCATACAGATTGCTACAATGTAACATCGCCGGATCCCATACAGATTGCTACAATGTAACATCGCCGGATCCCATACAGATGGCTACAATGTAACATCGCCGGATCCCATATAGATTGCTACAATGTAACATCGCCGGATCCCATACAGATGGCTACAATGTAACATCGCCGGATCCCATACAGATGGCTACAATGTAACATCGCCAGATCCCATACAGATTGCTACAATGTAACATCGCCGGATCCCATACAGATTGCTACAATGTAACATCGCCGGATCCCATACAGATTGCTACAATGTAACATCGCCGGATCCCATACAGATTGCTGCAATGTAACATCGCCGGATCCCATACAGATTGCTACAATGTAACATCGCCGGATCCCATACAGATTGCTACAATGTAACATCGCCGGATCCCAGATTGCTGCAATGTAACATCGCCGGATCCCATACAGATTGCTACAATGTAACATCGCCGGATCCCATACAGATTGCTGCAATGTAACATCGCCGGATCCCATACAGATTGCTACAATGTAACATCGCCGGATCCCATACAGATTGCTACAATGTAACATCGCCGGATCCCAGATTGCTGCAATGTAACATCGCCAGATCCCATACAGATTGCTACAATGTAACATCGCCGGATCCCATACAGATTGCTGCAATGTAACATCGCCGGATCCCATACAGATTGCTACAATGTAACATCGCCGGATCCCATACAGATTGCTACAATGTAACATCGCCGGATCCCATATAGATGGCTACAATGTAACATCGCCAGATCCCATACAGATGGCTACAATGTAACATCGCCGGATCCCATATAGATGGCTACAATGTAACATCGCCGGATCCCGTACAGGGAAATCCCACAGCCTGCCAGACATTGCTTCCATGACACTCGCAGAATCCAATATTATAAGGGACTTTCACATCCAATAGTTGCCGCCAGGAATCGCTGGACATTATACGACCCTTATAGATTGCAGCATGTTATCAGAAGACGACGGGTTTCTCCTAGATCTTTTCTTCGTGTCCGGAGCTCTGGATTTACAATGATTTATCAGGGAGACCCCAGATTTCGGCTGCAGGTTGGATCCCACAGAACTCATTGCCTCTTACTTGTTGGACACATTTCTTGCTATAACTCCAGATTGTAGACAGAGAACTTACCCAGACAAGGAGCCAGATCTTTCCAGACAGGCAGGCGGAGGCTGAGCACTGGGCATTCTCTCCATGCCACTTAGATCCACAGAGGTGCAGTGCTGGGCACAGAGTCCATACAGTGGGGCTGTGGGCACAGGTGAGGCTGGCAGGGTCAGCAGGGTCTGCTCCTCTGCAGGGATATGCTGCTGTTAGGAGCTCCAGCTTCTGGTTAAATGGATGGGAGGGGATGCAGAGTGCTGATTGGTGGGGGCAGTGGTGGTGTGTCCCTCCCTGTGACAGCAGCACGCCCCGTGCCAGGACAGCCAGCTGCTGCCTCTGTGCTGTCATATGGGCTCACGTGCTGCTCAATGCTGCATCTGTCCCAGGGAGGAGGAGGACAGGGGTGTGGAGGAGAACTGCCTGCTGCACGCTCACTGACACAGGACTGCCAGGGGACACCATGTAACTGCAAATACAGCTGCTGCTGCCCTGGGTACAAACCTGCCCACTGCAGGGGCACCCACTACCTGATAATCACCAGGAATGCTGGAAACAACAAGAATATGTCAATATACAAAGTGTAAAAAAAAATAATTATATTTTATAATAACTAAAAACAAAGTAAGCACAATAAAGATAAATAATAATACTAATAATCACAACAAAAATAAAGAAAATGTAAAAAATAAGAATAGCAATTCTACTAATAAAATAGATGTACTTATAAGAAAAAAAAAGATACAATTTATATTTATAATAATAATAAATGTAAAAAAAACCCTTAATATTGAACTATTGCATTAAAGAGATAAAATAATAAATGTAACAAATTTTATAAGGGATGAAATAGCACTGTGGCTGCGTTGACATTAGCGCACATCCTCTCCTCCGAGAGTTTGATCCGTATCTGGTGCGGAGAAGATGGAGAAGAAGTTTTCTCCATCTTGTCCATTGTGCGAGTCTGGAGATGTCAGACTGCACTCACAGGTCATCAGAGTGCAGCCCGAGGTTTTCCACACTCGTAGACCTGAATGGGCGAGTGACATGTGGAGCAAATCGCACAATGCAAACACTTTTTTGACATGTCGCATCAGCATGAGAAAAAAAATGTGCCGATCTGCACTGCCCCATAGAATGGCGCTGGTCCGAGTGCTGTCCCATAAAACTTCACATAGCACTCTGCAATATCATCCAAGTGCGGTCCAACTTTTTCCATGGACTCATTGACTTACATAGTGAAGTGCAATCCAAATATTGGATCAAACTCGGGCATGCAGCGATTTTGTCCTCACACAGGTGCGGCCCCATAGAATAACATTGGACAGCGTGCGATCAGTCGTCTGCAGCTGACCTAAGGCCCCTTTCACACTTCAGTTGTTTGGCGTCAGTCTAAAACCGCCATTTTCCTCAAATAACGGATCCGTCAATTTTTTTTGACGGATCCGTTATTTTCCCATAGACTTGCATTAGCGACGGATTGTGACGGATGGTCGTCCGTTCCATCCGCCATGCGACGGATCCGTCGAAATTTGGCGGACGTTTTCTGAAAATAGACGGACATTGAAACGTTTTTTGTCAACGCCGAAATGGCGGATCGCGACGGATCCGTCGCGTCCGCCATTCCATAGAATGGCCGCCTATGGGCGATGGATCCGCCGCAACCGTTTTTTCGGCGGATCCGTCGCCCCAATCCGTTTTTTCAATTGCGCATGCTCCAAAAAGTAGATACTTTTCCCAGACAACCCCCAAGTAACGGATCCGTCAAAAAAAACGGATCAGTTAGAACCGTTTTCTCAACAATTGTGACGGATCCGTCAATCCGTCACTATGTCGGTAGTGACTGACGCCAAACAACTGAAGTGTGAAAGAGGCCTAAGGCGGGGGGAGTACAGATCAGGAGACCCTCGGCCAATCCATGTATTGGGGTCAGCCTTATGACCATGCAACAGGGATGTGTGAATTTGGTCTAATAAAATGGATGTAATAAAAAAATAATGATAAATATCAACACTATTATTAACAAAAAAAGAAATCCTCAACACCATAAAAGTAAAATCTATGTGACGATGCCGGAAATCTAGGCTAGGGGATAATAAGGAAGAAAGAACATAACAATAAGCCGCCACAATGGCTCCTGGAATCATCTGCTGCTACATGTGCTGGTCCAGCCCCGGTCACAGGCCGCTCCCGGCTCAGCCCTAGGACGCAGTCACGGGTACAGCATGAGCTCTGCAGTCACACGGAGGACACGGTCACATTTTTGGGACATGGGAGGGAAAAAAAAAAGCAATAAACAGAAGAAGAGGGAAAAGCAGGGCGGAAACTAATCCAATAATCCGACACAAACAAGTCCAGGAATAATGCGCCGATTGTGAGCGCATGGCGGGTGCACTTATGTAATGTGGACCGGGGTCACAGAGCACGTAGGTTCACGGATAGTCAGGGTGATGGTCTCCAAAGCTGTACCTATGGACAGGAACATTCCTTTAATTTGGCAACAATGGGAATTTAAAAAGGGATTGTACAGGAAAAGCTCCAGGCTGCATTCTGTTTAATTCTACCGAGTTGCAATACCAGACAAAACCCATGGTCAGGAGGAGGCGCTGTGCATGAAAAAGCCATGATCTTGTTTTTTTTTTTTTAAATCCATGCCGGATTATTCTATATAAACACTAAGGCTGGTTTCACATTTGCGTTTTTTTGGGTGCGTTTTTGCGGTAAAAAACGCAAAAAAACGCATGGTGAAAAACGCATGTAAACGCTGCGTTTTTTTGACGCATGCGTTTTTGCATGTGGTGAAAAAAACGCGGCGTTTTGACGCGTTTACATGCGCTTTTTCATGCGTTTGCGTTTTTTAAACGCATGCTGAGAAATGTTTGACAGCTGCCAATCATCAAAATAAAGTAAAAAACCCCACTATAAACAGAAATAGTTAGGGTTAGGGGTAGGGATCATAACCCTAACGGGATCCTAACCCTACTGCTAACCCCAACCCTAAGGGATCCTAACCCTAACCCTACAGGGATTAGGGTTAGGATCCCTTAGGGTTAGGGTTATGGTTAGGATCCCTTAGGGTTAGGGGTAGGGTTAGGATCCCTTAGGGTTAGGGGTAGGGTTAGGATCCCTTTATCACCTTTATGTTGGGGGGTGGCATATCAGTGTGTTTTCTGGTTTTTAAATATAAAAACGCATGCGTTTTTAATGCAAAAAAACGCATGCGTCCCCATTGACTCCAATGTATTTTTTGACCCCCCAAAAAATGCATGAAAACGCATGCGTTTTTTTTTGGTCCAAAAAACGCCTCTCAAAAATACTACAAGTTGCATTTCTGAAAATGAACGCATGCAGTAAAAAAAACGCATGCGTTGCAAAACGCGACCAAACACGTACACGCTGCAGACAAAAACGCAAGTGTGAAACCACCCTAAATCTTCCCCTTTACTAATTTGGTTTTCTCGGATCAGACTTCAGTTCGTTGATCTTATGCAGTTTTCAGATTTGGACAGAGACCAGATCATAAACATATTATATTGGGCAGGTCCCAGTTTAATGCATATGTAGGAGTGTAGCACATGGCTGGCCACAAGCTCGCTGACTGTTTCCAATAACACTGGGATACTCCCATAACCGCTTCCATAAACAGAGAACAGTTCGTTTTACCAAAATTAGTGGTGTTAAAAAAGGACACTTTTCAGAATTCAAGTCCCCAGCGGAAAGTCTGTGCAGACACTGAACAAGCAGGGGATGCTGGAAGATTCCAGCTCTGAAGGTGCAGAATTATGCAGCTCATCCTATGAGGGACATGCTGGGGAAGCAGAGGTTCATGTCCTTTACCAACGAGTGGTAATCTGTGCATCAGTTCGGCAGAGGTTTTACCTTTAGGGTCAAATTTCAGATGACGAGAACCCACCAGAGAGGATAGGGACGACGGTTTTTTTTAAAAAATAATATATTGGATTATCAGGATTTCTGGACCATGAAGATTTGTTCTATATCTACAAACAGCACCATGGACATTGGGGTGTAGCCAGCGGTGTAACACAAAGCCCGAGGACCCCAATGCAGAATCTCCAACATGGCCCCAACTCTCACCGCTCTAATAGTCATAGTCTTCCCATAAGGAACGTTGGGGCCTCGATGTTCGAACAAATCAGGACAGACAGGCCACTGGAAGACAGGATCATCAAGCTGTAACTTGTGGACACGTCATACACAGAAAGCAAATCAATGGAGAAGGACATCCTAGTCAGAAGAATAGAAGGAACAAGGCAAAGGGGAACACAGGAACCTGATAGCTGGATACTATCAAGAAAAAGGTGGAGAAGACCCTGGTGACCGATCTAGGCAGCACAAGATCCATCTTCCTACAGATCGTTCACCCATCAAGTCTCCATGCTCGAGATCCAGCCAAAGGCTGTTAAATAAAGGTCTCCGGTGCCGGGTGTGACTGCAGCCCATGCGCCCGGTATAAAGGTGCCCCGATCTGGATACAAGGCTTGGCGGTGACCTGGTTACAGATCAGGATCAGATGGCCAATTGTATTTTCTTTTTAACGCAAAATTCAGAGTCGGGGTGACTTGCGATTTGGGGTTCGGCCCACGGCACAGATCTATTGGGGGTGACGCAGTCTGTAGTGATCTGGGATGGGGGAGGGCGCTATTCCTACTGGCGTCAGGTCACAGCCCAGCGTGTTTAATCCTCCGCTCCATCAATGAAACCCTGTGCATTAAGCCGGATTGTGTCTGTGCCGAGCGCTGGTTATATAATGTGAGCTCAGGAGCCGGCACATGCACGGCCGTGCGGACCACTGACGTTACAGCGATTACCAGCTGTGCACTGACAGCAATTCCCGGGCAGCTGGTCTCTGCCACATGGACGGCCGGCACTGCTGCTCACATGGACTTAAAGGGGAACTCTGCAGAAAGGAACAGGTTATCTGAAAACTTCCTAAAAAGGCGGTCATGGCGGGGCCTTATTACAAGCCTTTCTATGCGGGCCCCAATGATGAAGGCCCCTAGAGGAGAGACCTGAAATAACAGAAAAGCAAGAAAATAATTCCTGGAAATCCCCCTCAAGATAGAACTTTCTGCAACGAAAAGGGGAAATTGTATGTAGAAAAAAAAAAGTTGTGGTTTGGCATCAAAGTCCTGTTCATGGTCATAAAGGGACGTGCGCCTTAAAGGCTTCAATCCATGAGTAACTGCACGAGCACTAGTCATCAGCCCCCGCTGTGCCTGCACCATGGTGGGCACCCATCGATGACACAACCTCAGTGAGAGCATGACGCCACGCTGTGCCCCATGTCCCATCAGATATCCCCCCTACTAACATGGAGCGTATGTGCCGCACAGGTAGCGACAACCCACGACCGTACGTCCTATCCAGGCTCAGATGCTTCATTGTCCGTCAACTTCTAGGAAATCCTCCCCGCAAAAAAAAACAAAAAAAAAAAAAACAGAAAAAAAACTGAATTCAAACAAAGGTTTACTACGACAATCTAAAGCAAAGTGTGCATCAAATAGCCAAGGAAATGGGGACAATAAATTCAGCGTTTTCTATAAATGTCCTTAGTTTTAGAACAAAACCTAAAAACAAGTCACCGGTGGCCCAGGATCTAATATTCACTTCCCAGGAAGGAAAAAAAAAAAAATCATAGAACATTTCTAGATCTGTGGGACATTTCCGGCTCTGCTACATCACGGTGACTGCAGCCTTTACATGGAATAATGGTGCAATCACTGGTGTCACAACTTGGGGTGAGCGTTTTCCAGCTCTGCAATCAGTCCATGGGGCGTCCAGACTTTGTGTCGCTCTCATCTTGTAGAATATTACATTTACAGAACCATCCGCACAACTCACAGAATTGGGGGGGGGGGGAAAATCACCCCTCCAGATTACCCCACTCTGAGGCAGGGGGCTTGTGCAGGTTTTTGCACCACGTTAATAACTTGCGGCTCTGACCAGTCTCTGGGTGACTACCAAAGAACACCCTATAATAGGTGGTGGTCACCCAGCTTTCCCCGAATCCTGAGCGGCCAGTTATGCACCAAGCCATCTCCTAAATCACCCAGGCAGACGGACGTGTGCGACACCCAAGGTGCAGGTTTTATATTTACTGCATTTTTACGGCAGCGACCTACGACCGGAGCCGCTCCAGTGGTTGCAGGACAACAACTCTCAGTTTGCACAACGTCCGTGATGTATGCTCAGGGTTGTAGGTTTGCAACTTCTAAAGAGTCTTCAACATGGGAAGGACAATGAAACGCTGACTGGGGATTTGAGAAAATATTCTGTAAAAAAAAAAAAAAAACCCCCCCCCCCCGATATGACCCCATACTAATGTCAGATTCTGCATGGGCCCCTCAATGTCCTGTATGGGCCCCTCAATGTCCTGTATGGGGCAAAATTGCCCTCAAGACAGAACTTTCTGCAACAAGGAGGGGAAATTGATGCCAAACCACAACTTTTTTTCTATATACAAAATACTGTTCATAAAGGGACATACATCTTAAAGGGTTCATTCCATGGGTAACATTGCACCAGCGCTGGTCATCAGTCCCTGCCGTGGGCGCACGCATCGACAACATCACATCAGTGAGCCATGCCGGAGGAAACCCTTATCCAGCTTTGCAGTTGATAAATATCCATTGCTCTTTGGTATCCACCATTGGAAAAGTTGTACTCTGGAATAAGGGACTATAAGTCGTTATTTGTGATGGAGATCGGCCACTAGCAATCACTGACATGATGCACTACATGACGGCCACTTTGTATCATGTCTACGATGCAGAGATCCTCCAGCCGCCATCACATGATCTCAGATCTTGGGCTCCGTGGCCCTTTAACGGGTGAAGGCCAGATTGGAGGCCACAGCGGCCCCTTCACACCTACACAAAACACGTCTGGAACGTGAGGTTTTACAAATGAGACAAGACGGAGGGCGGCAGCAGCACGAGGAGGAAGGAAGGGGGGGAATTCCAAGAGTCTGCATCAAAACATAACAGAAAGATAAACCGCGCAGAAAAGAGAATTAAAAAAAAAAAAAGTCAGACACCAGCGGTGCCACGAGAGGAGACTGGGCGAGCACTGCTGCAACGACTCCAACAATGACTGATGTAGCAGAGCTAGATTGGATCGTGAAAGGTTGGAGATTTTATCAGGCTGCACGGTTCGGTTTTAGGGCTTTTTGCACCACAATTTGATCATTATAAAAAAAAAAAAAAAAAGTTTCCTGCATATCGTCTACTATAATTATGGCATTTGGTGCATGAACTAGGATGCTCAGGATGATCAGTGCACCAGTAACTTGGCACCGTGCCATCTGTGGCACCTCCAATGCATTTCCAGGAGAGTCTCAGCTCTGCTGCATTGACTAATTCCTGGAATAGTGAGAGTCTGGCCAAGGGTACAAAAGCACACGGCTCTGCTTCATTTCATTTTAATCTCAAACATACACATTAACAAACTGGAGGAGCAGTGTCCATGTGTCAAGAAACAAAGGAATGTGTACAAAACAGAGCGACTGGGTAGAGCGTCGAGAGATGGCGCCCGTCCACCCCAACATGTGGGGGGAAGGGAACAGGATGTGGCATGCCGGCTGGGAGCAGGAGACCAGTCTATAACCAGTGTACCCGGGATGGCACCAAATTCCGGCACAGCAAAACCTGAGGACCTGGAGCAAGAAGGGTCAGCGCTGGTTTGGTCACTCCTGGGACATCACGGTCTCCATGACGGATCTTCTTCTAATGGGGCAATGGCGGGGCGGAGATGAGGGAGATCCCGCGACACAAGGTATTACAGCATTATCATACACAGTGGTCCGAACACACAAACGTCATAAATTACAAAAAAGGAAAAGTAAATTCTCATAAATAGAATCCTGGAAGTATAAAATGATCTTTCCCTCTGAAGTCCGTTTATCCGGTAGATTCTCAAGTGCAAAGTCCGTCCCTTCCCGACACCGGGAGCATTTGGCACTAGACTTCCAACATTGGACGCCACCAGGTGGGATGGCGGAGGACAAGGAGAGGAGTGGGCTCGGATGGCACAACTTCACCCAAAACATTGCCAGGGATGGAGGAGCAGATGCCACGCTGGATGCCGCCGTCTATGCCGGCTGCTGGGGATTGAGATTTAGGTGAGCCGGCTGCCCCAGGAGGCCGATCCGCTGCTTCTGCTTTCGTTGTTCCGTCATCTGTGGACCAGAAAGAACATTGGTCACATTAGTGTATCATTAGTGAAAAACAGGTCTCAGCTGCTGCATAACTATAACTCTCAGCAGCCAGTCTGAAAAGGCTGAAGACCAGTGCCACAGACCCCAGTATGCCAACTATTGGCTAAGGAGACAACTCAATACCACGAGGTCCTAGGAGAAACCAAACCATAATGCCAGGGAAGAGAAACGGTCTCCATGGTATAAAGCGATGAAGAAGCCCAACCATTGAGGCAATTAACTTCTGATTCGCTTTCTCCAAAGCTGCGACTCCCGGCAGATGTGGGGTTCACAACCATTGAAGAATTAAATGTTGAATACTAAAGCCATGGATCTTCATCCCAGAAGATTAGACTCAAGAATGGGTTTGGTTCCACCGAGGACAACATGTTGTACAAGACGGAAGTAACAGCAAACTCCTGTCCTACAACCAAGATGTTACCCAGCTCACTAAACGGAGCAAGCAAACGCGTCTGAGGAGCGTGGTTTTCCCAGATGTTCTCACCTGATCCTTCAGCTCGCTCAGCTGGCTGGACAGGTAGGTCACCAGGCGCATGGTGCACTCCAACTTCTCCTGCAGATTCCTCAATTCGTTCTGTTCACCTTCGGAGTCGCTGCTTACAAGGGACATGGCCCTCATCCTCGGGAACCAGTCAAGGTTTCTATCCTGTGTAGAGAAAAAATAATAAACTCCATGTGAGCCATGTTGGAATCATCCATATTCTGCGCCATGAACTGCGGGTGGGCAAGATGCGAGACCCCACAAGTAGCCATAGAGCTGGTGGAGTCTGGTCCTGTGCACGGGACATGCAGACACCTGAACACACCCCAGGCCTAATATTAGCACCTGTGGGACGGCAGTGTGTTCCCGGGAGGACATGTGTCTGAGCCAAACCCTACACCCAGCGGACGTCCTGCGTACAGTATCCAGAACACCACTGTATATAAAACATGAGTCAGTGTGAACAGACGGCAGGTGACCCAGATACATCGCCGCCACGCCGTGTGGGACAATGAGTCATTATCCATCTCTACAAGTTACATAATCCAGAAATTACAATACAGTCATGGCCAAAAGTGTTGGCACCCTCGAAATGGCTCCAGAACATGAAGTATTTCTCTCAGAAAACTACTACAATGACGCATGTTTTGTTATACTCCAGTTTATTTCCATTGTGTATTGGAAGACAAAAACAAACAGAAAAAAAAGGCAAACTGGAAACAAAACTCCCCACAAAAAACGGGCCGAACAAAATTGTTGGCACCCTCTACTTAATATTTGGTTACACCCTTTGGAATAAATATCTGCATTCAGTCACTTCCTATAACCATCCACAAGCTTCTTAGTCCTCTCTGCTGGACTGACGACTTTTCTTACAATCTGCTCCCGGTCTCATCTGTGAAGTCGTCTCCTCCCAACAGTAATTTTAAGATCTCTCCACAGGTGATCAATGGGATTTAGATCTGGACACATTGCTGTAACTTCAGAACTCTCCAGCGCTTTGTTTCTATCCATATCTGGGAGATTCTTGAAGTATCCTTGGGGTCCTTGTCCTACTGGAAGACCCATGACCACCGAGCACTACATTGTGACCCAAAATCCTTTGGTAATCTTCAGATTTCATAATGCCTTGCACCAAGTTTAGGCACCCAGTGTCAGAGGCAGCTAAACAACCCCAAAACATCTGTGACCCTCCACCATATCTGACTGTAGGTATTGTGTTCTTTTCTTTGTAGGCCTCATTCTGTTTTTGGTAAACAGAATTACGTGCTTTACCAAAAAGCTCCACCTTGGTCTCATCTGTCCACCAGACTCCTTCCCAGAAGGATTTTGGCTTACTCCCGTACATTTTAGCAAACTGCAATCTAGCATTTTATGTCTGTCAGCAGTGGAGTCCACCTGGACCTCCTGCCTTAGCATTTCATTTACATGTGGACAGATCGGGTGCATCAGTGTTGGCGTGAACAGAGCCTGCAGGACAGCTTGGATTTCTTTGGACCTTGATTGGGGCTTCTCCACCATCCAGACTATCCTGCATCGTAACCTTTAAATTTTTCTCTGGCGTCCACAGAGATTAGCTACAGTGCCATGGGTTGTAAGCTTCTTGATTAGTTTGTGCACTGGGGATGGAGGAACATCAAGATCTATGGAGATGGACATGTAACCTTGAGATTGTGGATTTTGTTCAACAATTTTGGTTCTTGTGTCCTCAGACAGTTCTCTTCTCTTTGTTCTCCATGCTTATTGTGGCACACACAGACAGACAATACAAAGATTGAGTCAGCGTCTCTACTTTTATCTGGTTTCAGGTGTGATTTTCATATTGACAACACCTGTCACTTGCCACAGGCGAATGTGAACAAGCATCCCAGGCTGGAAACAAATTATTTACTCATGATTTTGTCAGATTCATTTTGGGGGTTGTGTGAAGTTATGTCCAATTTGTATTAGAACAAAAAAAAAAAAAAAGGCACCAAACGAAATGTGTATAACAAAATGTGGAATTACAATAATTTTCTGGGAGAAACGCTACATTTTCTGGAAACATCAAGAGAGCCAACACTTACACAACTGCAAATCTTAAAATCTCAGGCAGAACATGATGCCACGCTGTGCTCTATGTCCCACCAGATATCCCCCTACTAACATGGAGCGTATGTGCCGCACAGGTAGCGACAACCCATGACCGTACGTCCTATCCAGGGTCAGATGCCACATTGTCAGTCAACTTCTAGGAAATCCTCAAAGCAAAAAAAACAAAAAAAAAAACAAAGAAAAACAGAATCCGGACAAAGGTTTCCTATAACAATCTAAAGCAAAGTGTGCATCGAATAACCAAGGAAATGATAAATTAAGAGTTTTCTATAAATGTTCTTAGTTTCAGGGCAAAACCTAAAAACAAGTCACCGGTGGCCCCGTATCTCCTAATATTCACTTCCCAGGAAGGAAAAATCAGAGAACATTTCTAGGTCTGTGGGACATTTCCGGCTCTGCTACATCACGGTGACTGCAGCCTTTCCGTGGAATAATGGTGCAATCACTGGTGTCACAACTTGGGGTGAGCGTTTTCCAGCTCTGCAATCCGTCCATGGGGCGTCCAGACTGTGTCGCTCTCATCTTCTAGAACATTACATTTACAGAACTCACAGAATTGGGGATCACCCCTCCAGATTACCCCACTCTGAGGCGGGGGGGCTTTTGCAGCGGGGACAGAGGTTTTTGTGGCACACGTTAACTTGCGGCTCTGACCAGTCTCTGGGTGACTACTAAAAACGCCCTATAATAGGAGGTGGTCACCCAGCTTTCTCCAAATCCTGAGCGGCCAGTTATGCGCTAAATCATTTCCTAAATCACCCAGGCAGACGGATGCTCAGTAGTCGGGGACATGTGCGACACCCAAGGTGCAGGTTTTACATTTACTGCATTTTCTAAGGCGGCAAACTACAACCGGAGCCGCTCCAGTGGGTGCAAGACAACAACTCTCAGCTTGTACAATGTCAGTGATGTATGCTCAGGGTTGTAGTTCTGCAACTTCTAAAGAGTCTTCAAGATGGAAATGACAATGAAACAATGACTGGGGATTTGAAAAAATATTTTGTATAAAAAAACAAAAACAAAAAAAAAAGCCAACCCTGTATAGGAAACCCAATATGACTCCATAGTAATGGGAGATTCTGCATGGGCCCCTCAATGTCCTGCATGGGCCCCTCAATGTCCCGCATGGGCCAGACCCTTCTTCCTCCTTCGTACCCCATTTTCACAATGACTGAGCTGACAATTCTGCATCCTCATCCCCTGCGCCCCGCGGCGTCGCTCTCCGGTTCACCCCTTCCCACCACTTCCTCTGAGCAGATGCATCTTAACCACAAAACAACTCACTTCTAAGTAAAGGGGCTGGAAAAGTCCCGTGGTCACAAACTTGACGCCCAGACATGGGGGCGGCCGGCTGTGGAAACATGAGGGGGAGCGGCGTGCAAACCGCAGTGACCGTCGCCGTGTCATGGGGACGGGTGACAAGGCCGGAGTATGTGCACGCAGGCTGTGCGAGCGGCCAGCGCTGCCGGGACCAAGAACAATGGAACTTCTCAATGCAAAAAAACGAAACTATCCGCACTCTGCCACTACAATCCCCAAAAACTGTGCACAAAGCGTCTCCATGCTGAGCGCTGCACTACGGGCTGGAGCAAGTCCAGGAGGAGACTGCACAGAGGGGCCTGGCGGACCCCCACAGCCACCACCCCCATCATCTCAGCTGCTTTGCAGGAAGTGGATTCCACAACCCCAGAGATGATGAGAAATCCACAACAGAATCCGGTCAGCTGATCCACCCACCAGATGATTCAGCTCTTGGTAACTAGGAAGATGTCGGTTCCCCTGCAGAGACTGGAGTTTCTAATTGTGACCCCCCAAACCACAGCAGGCAAGACCCTTAACCACTGGATGGCTGGAATGAAGGAGAAAACCCCCCACCAATGTGTGGATCACAACCCCCAGTCTGTACCAGGAAGTTAGAGGTATATAAGTGAAGATTCTCAGATTTAACATTCAGACGTTTGTAAGGAAAAATCAGTTTCTAGGAAAGTTGGGTGACCGACAATATGGCGTCCATTGAAGTGCACTCGACAGGTTTCGGATTTCTACTGCAATATCTGGTCTGCTCACATATGAATATACAACAAGCCAGACAAGGGAAAAAAAAAAAAATAACCCAGCTTTCCTAGGATCCTGAAAAAGTTTAATAAATTTGCCTTTAAAGAGGTCTTCTTAATCTAAAGTCACCTAAATTTAGGCAGTTTGTCAGTTTTCTCGTCTGCAGACTAATGTTCATTAGTCGCTGAGCTCGTGGCTTGAGGCTACCCGTAATGTCTTCTCCCATACACAGCGCAAACACTGGGGATAGCTGCTCCCCCCCCCCATACACGGCGCAGACCCCGGGATAGCCGCTCCCCCCCCATACATGGCGCAGTCACTGGGGATAGCCGCTCCCCTCCCCCCCCCATACATGGCGCAGACACTGGAGATAGCCGCTCCCCTTTCCCCCCCCCCCCATACATGGCGCAGACACTGGGGATAGCCGCTCCCCTTTCCCCCCCCCATACATGGCGCAGACACTGGGGATAGCCGCTCCCCCCCCATACATGGCGCAGACACTGGGGATAGCCGCTCCCCCCCCATACATGGCGCAGACACTGGGGATAGCCGCTCCCCCCCCATACATGGCGCAGACACTGGGGATAGCCGCTCCCCTTTCCCCCCCCCCATACATGGCGCAGACACCGGGGCTAGCTGCTCTCCTCCCCATGCACGGTGCAGACACTGGGAATAGCCGCTCCCCCCCCATACACGGTGCAGACACCAGGGATAGCCACTCCCCCCCTTAAACAGCACAGACACCGAGGATAGCTGCCCTTCCCCAACCCCCATGCACAGTACAGACACTGGGGCTAGCTGCTCTCCTACCCATGCACGGTGCAGACACTGGGAGTAGCCGCTCCCCCCCTTAAACGGCACAGAGACCGAGGATAGCTGCCCCCCCCTCCCCATACACGGCGCAGACACCGGGGATAGCTGCGCTCCCCCCCCCCCCCCATACACTGTGCAGACGGCGGGGATAGCAGCTCCCCCCCTTAAACGGCACAGACACCGAGGATAGCTGCTCTCTCCCCCCCCCCCCCCAATACACTGTGCAGACACTGGGGATAGCCGCTTTCCTCCCCCATACACTGTGCAGACACCGGGGATAGCTGCTTCCCCCCCCCCCATACACTGTGCAGACACCGGGGATAGCTGCTCTCTCCCCCCCCCCCCCCCCCCCCATACACTATGCAGACACTGGGGATAGCCCCTTTCCTCCCCCATACACTGTGCAGACACCGGGGATAGCTGCTTCCCCCCCCCCATACACTGTGCAGACACCGGGGATAGCTGCTCTCTCCCCCCCCCCCCCCCCCATACACTATGCAGACACTGGGGATAGCCGCTTTCCTCCCCCATACACTGTGCAGACACCGGGGATAGCTGCTTCCCCCCCCCCCATACACTGTGCAGACACCGGGGATAGCTGCTCTCTCCCCCCCCCCCCCCCCCATACACTATGCAGACACTGGGGATAGCCCCTTTCCTCCCCCATACACTGTGCAGACGGCGGGGATAGCTGTAGTGGAGGCCAAACTTTGTTTTTTATCCCCCCCCCAAAAAAAAAGCAAATCAAAGTTTCTGAACAGCCTCATAAGACTATAACTGGTTCTTGTGTCCTGTTCAACTTTTCCATAGATAGCAAAAGTGAATAATGGACGTCCAGTACGGCCTCAGGGTATGTGCACACGTCAGGATTTCTGGCAGAAATTTTCCTGAGAAAAACCAGACATTTCTGCCAGAAATCCGCTTGTGTTTTTTTTCACGGTTTTTCATGCGTTTTTGGTGCATTTTTTCCAAACTCAGAATAGCGGGAAAACACAAAAAACCCCGCAAAATTAATGAACATGCTGCTTTTTTTTTACCGCGATGCGGTTTTTTTGCGGAAAAAAACGCATCATGTGCACAAAAATTGCAGAATGCATTCTAAATGATAGGATGCATATGTCTGCGGTTTCTAATGTGGTTTTATCGCGAAAAAAAGTGAAAAAAACCTGAATGTGTGCACATAACCTCATAGTAGGAAAGATTTCAGAGAACAATCAAACAAATTGTGCTGCTTCCTCTGCTCCATCTCCGCTCTATGGAGACTTAACGGCAGCTGTAATGTGATCCCTCAGTGATGATCTCATCTGTCTTGTTTGGAGCAGGACAGCAACTAAATGCCTCAGTCACTAAAATCTTAGCGAGGAGGGGTGAGCGGAAGAAATGGCTCATAAGTGGAGAAAGAAGCCGAGGTCTCTGAAAAACTTTGGCTTCATCCATATTGTAAGGACTTGTATTACATAGTTTGTGTGAACGACAGCGATTGTGTACAAATAGCTGGTCAGAGGCTCGACAGTGGGCATCCAGACCCAAAGGTCAACCGCCGCACCGAGATTTCCTGCATGGTAGGTACAAGGAAGCATCAAATAGGGAAAAAGCCAGAAGTAAACGAGATCCCGTCACTCGAGATCAGTCCCCATCGATCACATGGGATATTCTGTAATACTATGACAGTTCCCCAAGGCATAGGAAGCAGCCTCCCCCTCCCTTACCCACAGGTGACCGGCCCCAGCCTCCCCCTCCCTTACCCACAGGTGACGGGCCCCAGCTCCCTCCCTCACCCCCAGGTGACCGGCCCCAGCCTCCCCCTCCCTCACCCCCAGGTGACCGGCCCCAGCCTCCCCCTCCCTCACCCCCAGGTTACCGGCCCCAGCCTCCCCCTCCCTCACCCCCAGGTGACCGGCCCCAGCCTCCCCCTCCCTCACCCCCAGGTGACCGGCCCCAGCCTCCCCCTCCCTCACCCCCAGGTGACCGGCCCCAGCCTCCCCCTCCCTTACCCACAGGTGACCGGCCTCAGCCTCCCCCTCCCTTACCCATAGGTGACCGGCCCCAGCCTCCCCCTCCCTTACCCATAGGTGACCGGCCCCAGCCTCCCTCTTCCTTACCCACAGGTGACCGGCCCCAGCCTCCCCCTTCCTTACCCACAGGTGACCGGCCCCAGCCTCCCCCTCCCTTACCCACAGGTGACCGGCCCCAGCCTCCCCCTTCCTTACCCACAGGTGACCGGCCCCAGCCTCCCCCTCCCTTACCCACAGGTGACCGGCCCCAGCCTCCCTCTTCCTTACCCACAGGTGACCGGCCCCAGCCTCCCCCTTCCTTACCCACAGGTGACCGGCCCCAGCCTCCCCCTTCCTTACCCACAGGTGACCGGCCTCAGCCTCCCCCTCCCTCACTCCCAGGTGACCGGCCCCAGCCTCCCTCTTCCTTACCCATAGGTGGCCGGCCCCAGCCTCCCCCTCCCTCACTCCCAGGTGACCGGCCCCAGCCTCCCTCTTCCTTACCCACAGGTGACCGGCCCCAGCCTCCCCCTCCCTTACCCACAGGTGACCGGCCCCAGCCTCCCCCTTCCTTACCCACAGGTGACCGGCCCCAGCCTCCCCCTCCCTTACCCACAGGTAACATAGTAACATAGTAACATAGTTAGTAAGGCCGAAAAAAGACATTTGTCCATCCAGTTCAGCCTATATTCCATCATAATAAATCCCCAGATCTACGTCCTTCTACAGAACCTAATAATTGTATGATACAATATTGTTCTGCTCCAGGAAGACATCCAGGCCTCTCTTGAACCCCTCGACTGAGTTCGCCATCACCACCTCCTCAGGCAAGCAATTCCAGATTCTCACCGCCCTAACAGTAAAGAATCCTCTTCTATGTTGGTGGAAAAACCTTCTCTCCTCCAGACGCAAAGAATGCCCCCTTGTGCCCGTCACCTTCCTTGGTATAAACAGATCCTCAGCGAGATATTTGTATTGTCCCCTTATATACTTATACATGGTTATTAGATCGCCCCTCAGTCGTCTTTTTTCTAGACTAAATAATCCTAATTTCGCTAATCTATCTGGGTATTGTAGTTCTCCCATCCCCTTTATTAATTTTGTTGCCCTCCTTTGTACTCTCTTTAGTTCCATTATATCCTTCCTGAGCACCGGTGCCCAGGGGTCTAGTTTTTCAAAATGGTGTCTTTTGTGGAGGCGTTTTCCAGTGCTTAGGCACATCAGGGGCTCTCCAAATGCAACATAGCCTCCGTTAATTGTCCCAGCAAATTTTGCATTAAAAAAGTCAAATGGCGCTCCTTCTCTTCCAAGCTCTGCCATGTGCCCAAACAGTGGTTTTGGTCCATGTTTTTCTGTTACCCTTGTGAAAATAAAAAAAATTTGGATCTAAAAAAAAATTTTTGTGAAAAAGTTAAATGTTCATTTTTCTTTCCACATGCCAAAAATTTCTGTGAAGCACCTGAAGGGTTAATACTTTTCATGAATGTGGTTTTGAGAACCTTGAGGGGTGTAGTTTTTTGGATTGAGTCACTTTTGGGTATTTTTTATCATAAAAACCCTCAAAGCCATTTCAAATGTAAGTAGCACTGCTTGAGGACCCTATAGACTCAAAATAACTTTACAGTTGATTAAACATAGTAACTGACTGATGTGGAACAACATATCTGTCTATCATACCTCCTGATGATCCCTGGTGGTGGAACGCGTTGAGGTAAAGAAAAATCCACCTGAATAAGTACCCCCATCTCTTGTTTCCCAGACTGTCAATATGCAGAGCTTAGGCTGTATAATCAACATAACAGGCTGTATAGCTAATGTTTTTTGTGAATTTTGGGGGCAATATCTCTAATGGCCTTGTTCTCTATTAGAGGAGGCTTTTTTGATTTGTTTATTTTTTACTTTATTACTGTTATCACATTTGATACCGTGTATGGGTTTTATATCATTGACCTATATAACTGCAAACATACTGGCTTTTCCAACTGATATGAGATTTTCCTGGCTGTCAGTATATTAGTTCTGCAGGGCTTCCAATGGACAGCCATTGAGGAGCGGAGGCGCCATATCCGCTGACAAGTAAGGTGCCAACCTCCACTGGCTTGGCAGGTATTCAGTGATTAGCAGATTAGGAGACAGTCTAAGGTCATATTTAGGGGTCTTTTGTACATCTTTATGTATCTACATTGTCATTGGATATCACTATTATGCATCTTGGCATATCAATAGCCTATCCATGTGGTCAGTCCATGTTTTATTGCCACTAGTGTCATTGCTGCAAGCTTTTTTCACTTAATAAACAGCCAGTTGGATTCTTATCTAAGACTGCTGTGTCTGAGTGCTGTAATCACACTTCTATGGCTTTGTAGGGCAGCAAGAGACAGCCGCCATTGGGCGGGTGTGCCAATTACGCTATCAAAGGGTGCCAACCTCCACTGGCAAGCAGGCAACAGGATAACTATTAATTAACAAAGTTAACTAGTGTTGCACCCTTTTGTTGTTTTTTGTCGGTGTCTGTCCATGATTGTTGTTCGTCTTTTAATTGCTTAATAAAAGCTAATTTGTAATAATTTATCTTTTTTCTGGGGTTCCTTATGTTAGTCACTTTATGTAGCACCCTTTGATTTTTAATTATTATGGGGTTTCCACTGTTCAGGCAGATCAAGGGCCCTTCAAACAAAACATGGCATCCGCTCGTTGTTCAAGCAAATTTTGCATTAAAAATTCAAACGGCGCTCCTTCTCTTCCGAGCTCTACCGTGCACCCAAACAATGGTTTTGGTCCATGTTTTCCTGTTACCCTTGTGAAAATAAAAAAAATTTGGGTCTAAAGTAAAATTTTTGTGAAAAAGTTAAATGTTCATTTTTCTTTCCACATTCCAAAAATTCCTGTGAAGCACCTGAAGGGTTAATAAACTTTTTGAATGCGGTATTGAGCACCTTGAGGGGTGCAGTTTTTAGAATTGTGTCACCGGCCCCAGCCTCCCTCTTCCTTACCTACAGGTGACCGGCCCCAGCCTCCCCCTTCCTTACCCACAGGTGACCGGCCCCAGCCTCCCCCTTCCTTACCCACAGGTGACCGGCCCCAGCCTCCCTCTTCCTTACCCACAGGTGACCGGCCCCAGCCTCCCCCTCCCTTACCCACAGGTGACCGGCCCCAGCCTCCCCCTTCCTTACCCACAGGTGACCGGCCTCAGCCTCCCCCTTCCTTACCCACAGGTGACCGGCCTCAGCCTCCCCCTTCCTTACCCACAGGTGACCGGCCCCAGCCTCCCCCTCCCTTACCCACAGGTGACCGGCCCCAGCCTCCCCCTCCCTTACCCACAGGTGACCGGCCCCAGCCTCCCCCAGGTAACCGGCCCCAGCCTCACCTTTATCATTTCAGCCACGTAACTCTCTGGTCCAGTGTATTCCGTGGAGTCTTTCACTTTCACCAGTACAATAAAAAACAAATAGTGCCACATGTTATGTTCCTCCTTAATGTGCTCTTCAAATGTCACAGTTTTATTGTCAAATTTGTCCCGTTCCAACCCTGCAAAGTAAAAAAAAAAAAAAAAAAAAAAAAAAGGATTTAAATAAATTTCTATGATTAGGAGTCCAATGGGAGGTCCTAATTGTTGACCGACCTCGTAGGTCCACCCACTGGACTCATGTGCACACATGCATAGTGTCCGACTCCACTGTATGTGTGAAACCGCCCACTGGACTGTCACGGTGATAGGGATTTAAATTCATAAAATACAATTTATACTGGATTAATTCCTAAAAAGCTACAGCTGGATCTGAACAGATCGTGTCCGATTTGCAATCTGCAATTTGATGGGTTCCCATTAATGCAAACTAAAATGGGACTGCAAATCATGGATTCCCCCAGTCCTAGATGTCAGTAACAGAAGCCGCAGGTCCTTCTCTACATGGACTGCACCTTTCGATGCTAGAATCAGGGGCCAAATGCACAAAGTATCACCGGCATAATTTTCTGGCACATTAAAGGGGGTTTCCATCCCAACTCAAAGGTCAGAGGGTCACAGAGTGGGTGCAATAAAGTCCAACCTACCACAAATGTAACACGTAGTCTTCAACACTTCCTCTTTCTTCTGCTTCTCGCTCCTCAAGTCGGCAAAAGTGTCGATGATGACTCCAAAAATCAAGTTCAGCACAATAATTATCACCATGAAGAAGAAGAGCAGATCGTAGATGACACGTGCCGCAAACAGAGGTTCCTGGGGCAAAAGGAAGGACAGGGGGAGACGACCACCACAAAGTTATGGTGCACCCAGTTTGGTGCCATGGGAGTAAAGAAACATTTTATGACCAGTTACCTCTTTGGAAGGTTTCCGTAGAACATCTCCAACACCGCCACCACTCCGGAGCCCGTGACTAAGAACAGTCACTATGCACATCAGTAGGGTCTCACAGGTGTGTTCCTTCTCCTCCTCTTCCTCCTCAGCATCCTCTGAGACCTCTTCTGTACAGACACATTGACTTACACTGGGAAGTTTCCGCATCGCATTCACACACATCCAGGTTTGTTCTTACCTTGGGTGCAGTTGTCTCCCGATTCCAACCGGCAAACTTCAGGAAACAAGAGATCTCGGGCCATCGAGGTTCCAGTCTCTGGAACAGAACATATAATTTCAAGGTTGCACAACTACCCCATCCCGGTATCCCAATCCTCCACCACGTGCTGACCACCAGAACTGTGACTCACCCGGGAAGGTTGTCTCATTTGGCAATCTATCCACTTCCAGTATAAAGTCATCTTTAAAAAACAGGTATCCCACAATGGAGAACAAGTAGACCAGAATCAACGCCAGGACGGCGGTCAGGATGATGGAGCGGCCGTTCCTAGTAACACTCTTAATCACATTGAGTAAAGTCTCCTCCCGGTACACGAGATCGAAGAGCTGCGAAGAGGTGGCAACGTTAGGACCACCAATAAAAAGGAAAATCTCACTCAAGGGTCATCGAACACTCACCAGCAAACTGTAGAAGAATTCATGTACAAAGACCCCCATAGCACAGATGAGAAGATACAACAGATGGTAAAGAAATTCTACATCCAAGACCATTGCCCCATATCCTCGAGTGAAGGTGCCGCGATTTCCCACAAAGCTCGTAAGGAATATGATTTTATTGCACACCTGGGGAAGAAGTGTTATAAGAAAGTGAAGGAGCATAGTCTACTGTTAAAGTCCATAGTTTTGCATGACTACACACAGTCGGAGAAAATCTTACACCTGCATTCAATATTTCTGATTTGTTTAGTTCTGGCATGGAAGACCTTTATGGGGAAGGTTGTGCCCACCAAAAACAGTCATTAGACCAAGTTATCCCCATTTCAAACTTTGCAGATGTCGGGAAACCATTTGGTACAAGGAGCCAAAATTCGCAGGAACCAAGCTAACCATCTACAGAAACTAGTCTACAGGCAACACAACATGTCCATCTGGGTCCTACTAGCCAAGACTCAAAAAAGGTCACAACTCACATTAAATGCCCCTAAAAGAAACAATGTAGGTTGGAGGCCAATGGAGAAGATGAGGCGCAGGATGGTGGAAGCAATCAAAGCTCTGATTCCATGTGGCTTGGGAAGGACAATGACTATGGCTAAAGAAACGAGCATGGCTGTCCAGAGTAGGCCTGAGAGACGGGAATCCAGTGTTCCTAGAAGGTCAAAGAAGAAGTGTCGGACCCATCGTCTGAACAAAGTCTTGGCTACGGAAAAGACAGAAGTTATACTAACCTCCTCGTACACCAACGAAGGGGTAGAAAAATGCAACAAGAAGATTCATGAGCACGGCCAGGTTGAACGAGATGCTGCTCCAGAAGGTCATGTTTCTAGAACACCAGTACAGGACATGCTGCGCTGCAAGACACCAGACATGGGTGATTGTTACATTCAGAAGATGACCTCAGCCAAAGCCAACCACAGATGAAACTAAAAGTCACAGGATCAACCCTTCTAGGGAATCCCACAACTCCACACCCAAGAACTTACCACTGGCAAACTTTGTTAAAAGGTCAGGTTACAGCTGATCGGCAGTCATGGGCCAATTAGACAGACAGGCCGAATTTATTAATGTTCATTCTGCATGCACAGGAGATAGTTCTCGGCAGCACATCATGTCGATGTGCTGCAGAGAATGAGGACTTAAGCCAGCTTAATCATTTTATCTGATGAGTTCTGCCTGTTCATCGGGTCATTGGCGCCAGATTATACCGCACAATTCTAGGAAAACCAAGCGTTCCTAGGAAAGCACTCTAGAGCTGGATTCACTGCAAGTTTAACAACAGTCACTTGACCAACTCTTCTATTGGATCTGATGACTTCACACCTAATGGTTTACTGTAGATAAGTCTTGGCAAAATTGTAATCCTTCCACCAACTAGATTTCAACACAATTGCCTTCCTGAGCTTTGGATGTTCTTCGTATGAAGACCCCTTTATTGAACCACAAAATCAATGACTTACGACCTCCTACACATTAGACCAAAGGCAGCAAAATCCTACAATATCGACTGGTTAGGCCAACGGTTTAATGTTTAGGGGGTACAGGCAGACTGACTGGACATGTCCAGTTTCGGGTTGCCAACTGCATTCTTCTCACAGAGAAGCTTCTAGCAAACATGTCAACCAGTGGCTATCTCAAGGGACCAAGCGCTCCAGTGTATGGAGAGACGGCTAAGGTGGTTGTCAAAGAATCGTTTGGCCAACAGCCATCTAATCTGAATGACCATCCCTACCATGGATAGACTGTTCCAAAGAAGGAACCTCAAAGACTCTTGATTGATATGATCCAGAAGATTTTACATGGAGCAGAGTCAAAATCAGTCTTTCAGTGGACTTCAGAACTACAACCGAGCACTTACCATGGAGGAACCTTTACAAGTTAATAAACTTCCACTGGATCTCCTGACATCACACCCAACTGCTGGCTGTAGGTGAATCCTGGCACGTTAACCAACTTGCCCATTGCACTTGACTTCATGACTCCTTACCCAAGAACTTCCCCATGTCAGGAAAGCAGAAGGACCTTTCCACCTCATTACTCATCCATTCTTCATGGCAAGTCATTGGTTGTAGCCATGATCCAGTAGATGGAGGAACCTCCATGTACTCTTGACTTCTGATTTCTAAAGGTTTCTCCTACCATAAGAAAAACTTTCCACCTTCTACTGATCTCACAACTCTGCTCCCAGGGTCTTGCCATATCTTTGCAAATAACAGACAGATCCCTATGCTGGATCTCACAAATCCTTGCCTGAGGAGTTACCGTAAAAAGACCTCAACTCAGAAAGATCCTTCCATGAACCTCAGCGACTCCTCACCTCTCAGCTTTTTTTGCCAGTTCATTTCATTGAATAGATCTTCCGATCGTTGGAAGAAGTCATGGATCTTGCTTCCTTGCTCGTCTCTTTCTGTCGTGTAATAAACTCGCAGTTTTGACTCCTTGGTAAGAAATTCACAAATACTCGGCACAGGGAAGACTATCTGCTCCATCGTCCTGTCAAGCCGTACAATCTGGGGAGAGACCAAACATCACTCGGTCAGGATGAGGACTTCTCAGACATCGGTGGGGAAAGTCCATGAACATCTCCTTGATGCTCTCCAGTCTCACCTCTATCTGCGCCGTATGTTTGGCATAAAATTCCAGTGCCTCGTCACCGTCCCCAGTCTGGACCCCTGGTTTCAGCATGTGCTGGAGCTCCTTGTTGTGCCGAGCCAACTTGAAATATAAGAAAAACCACCACAATGAGCCGTAAATGGTCAACCAAGAAAGACGATCACAGCAGTGGTGGCGCTTTAAAGTACAACCCCACCTTAAAAAAAATAATTCTTTGGGCAAATCACAGACCACTGAGCCGATATTGTGGGGCCGAGCTAGTGTTAGGAAACCCCCAAAATTTAAGGCGTTTTCACGAATAGAGTATTTCAAGCAGATAGATACAAGTCACTCCGCTGCATCGTGTGCAAGATGAGATTGAAGGTTTTTGTTTTTTTTAAATCTTTACAGTAAAGAGAAAACGTTGGCTATAATTGGCACCTTGCTTCTGCTGCTATTTTAAAAGAAGAAAAAACTAAGTCAAGAGAGAAGCAGAAGCCTCTCCGAAAAATTGTGTAGGAGAAGCTCATTACATGGGCATCAGGAGGAAAGTCGAGGGTGGGGTCTTCTCGCAAAATCTGCACTTTTTTTGTCTAAAACAGCACCCCCCAGGTCTACAGGTTGGGTGCGGTATTGCAGCCATGCCATACTTTAGTAACAAGGAGCTGCAGTACCCTGACAGACAGAGGTGGCGCTGTTTCTTGGATGCTTTTTTTAAATTCTAGACCGCCTCTTTAAATCTGCATTGGTTTTTTTTTCTGCCTCTGCTTGCAGGCGGCTGAGCCATAGAAACCAGAGGAGTGGAGGGGAGGATTCTTCTTGTATACGGCGGATCATGATCCTCGCAGATCGGCCTCAGTTATTGCTCAGTGCAGCAGAGTTCCTGTGCGATCCCTGGACGAGCGCCCAGCGTGGAGGCGTCTCTGCCCGTGTGTGGCCGGGCATGCCTGACTCCATGTGCAGCGAGCTGGCGCACACCCACGACTGACAATACTAGGACACGGTGTCCACGGGAGGCAGCCGCACACCGCTCACACCTCGTGCTCTTATACAAGGAGCCCACCTGATGTGCCAGGATGTAAATATTGTGCCCCACATTGCGGGGGGACGCAGCGTGATCCTCACTGCCCTCGCCATCCTCAAACTCCACCTCGCCCTGCAGATAAGCTTTCTTTATCACCTCCACCTGAGGACGACAGACGCCATTAATGGAGAAGGAAAAAACGCAGAAAACCAAAAATGGAAACAAAATGGCAAAAAACACAAATCTGGAACATTTGTATCAGACAATTCCTTAACGTTCAATATTTATGAATTTATCTAAGTCACTGCCTTCTGTATCTAATCCATTGTGCATGCTACATAATGCATCTGCAAAGCCAGACCGCATTATCTCAGCACAGTGTTCTGCGCAGTGAATTAGATACAGCATGCAGTGACTTACATACACTGGCTTAGGTACAGAATCTAAGTCACTGCATGTGGTATCCAATCCATCATGCATAATCCTGTCTGCTGAGATACATACCATCTGGCTTAGCATCTGCAGCATCATGCACAGTGGATTAGATACAGCAGGCAGTGGCTTAAAAACACCAAATGATGTATCTAAACCACTGCTTGCTGTGTCTAAGCAGTCTTGTCATAAGGTCTTCTGAGATGCAGTTTCTGCTAAACCAATGTATCTAAGCGCATGTGTGATACTGTCTGGTTTGGCAGACACCACAATATCACGATATTAAATGCAGCAGCGCCATAGTATCAGTATCCTGAGCTGCTGCATCTAAGACAATGTACCACACAGTCGGCTAATCTGTGTACCCAAAATGAACATGTGATGCTACAGTCTGCTGTGTGTAACCTCAAGCCTTATATATACAGATTAGCAGACCGCAGTATCACCGGTTGTGCTTAGATACAGCATCTCTACAATATGTCCAAATCCCTCCCTGCAGTATCTAATCATATCATGAGTGATGCCACCGGCCAAGACATCACACAACATGATTAGATACAGCAGCCTAAATACCCTGCTGAGATGCTGTATCCAAGCGTAACATGTGATACCACAGTCTGCCGTGCGGGGCATAGGGTGCAGCAGAATGTGCCATTCATCTCGGGTACACAGATTAGCAGATGGTAGGAGCAGACCATACATTTAGATACGCAGCTCAGCCAGTGGGATACTCTGATGCACGGGAACGCTTGTCCCCATCACGGTCTTGGAGAATATGTATCTGACGTTTCCGTATGTCGTTACGTCACCAATTACGGCCGCTGTGTCTTCATACAGAGTTTATGACGTACAATCAGGACCGGAGAGCCCTCCCCCGATCAGCATCGTAAAACCAGTCCCCACCCGAAATCAGGACCAGAGAGCCCTCTCCCCCGATCAGTACCGTAAAGCCAGTCCCCACCCGAAATCAGGACCAGAGAGCCCTCCCCGGATCAGCATCGTAAAGCCAGTCCCCACCCGAGAGCCCTCCCCCGATCAGCACCGTAAAGCCAGTCCCCACCCGAGAGCCCTCCCCCGATCAGCATCGTAAAGCCAGTCCCCACCCGAGAGCCCTCCCCCGATCAGCACCGTAAAGCCAGTCCCCACCCGAGAGCCCTCCCCCGATCAGCATCGTAAAGCCAGTCCCCACCCGAGAGCCCTCCCCCGATCAGCATCGTAAAGCCAGTCCCCACCCGAGAGCCCTCCCCCGATCAGCATCGTAAAGCCAGTCCCCACCCGAGAGCCCTCCCCCGATCAGCACCGTAAAGCCAGTCCCCACCCGAGATCAGGACCGGAGAGCCCTCCCCGGATCAGCACCGTAAAGCCAGTCCCCACCCGAAATCAGGACCAGAGAGCCCTCCCCCGATCAGCACCGTAAAGCCAGTCCCCACCCGAGATCAGGACTGGAGAGCCCTCCCCGGATCAGCACCGTAAAGCCAGTCCCCACCCGAAATCAGGACCGCAGAGCCCTCCCCTGATCAGCACCGTAAAGCCAGTCCCCACCCGAGATCAGGACCGGAGAGCCCTCCCCCGATCAGCAACGTTAAGCCAGTCCTCACCCGAGATCAGGACCGGAGAGCCCTCCCCCGATCAGCAATGTAAAGCCAGTCCTCACCCGAGATCAGGACCGCAGAGCCCTCCCCGGATCAGCACCGTAAAGCCAGTCCCCACCCGAGATCAGGACCGGAGAGCCCTCTCCCTTGATCAGCACCGTAAAGCCAGTCCCCACCCGAGATCAGGACCGCAGAGCCCTCCCCCGATCAGCATCGTAAAGCCAGTCCCCACCCGAGATCAGGACCGCAGAGCCCTCCCCCGCAGAACTCACCAGCTCCTTCGGCCTCATGTTATACAAGATCCGCTCTGCGTTCTCGCTGTCGTGGCGGCTCTCCATGATGGCGAGCAGCAGCTTTGAGGCGTTATTCTGCAACACAAGACGCTTAATGTCACCGACAGGCGAGAGCTGCGGACCCTTCACTAATATCCTGCGAGCGAAGAGGACGAGGTGCCACCACATACGCCGCTCAGGCTCCTAGGAAAGCTGGGGGACAATCGCACGACCATGTCAGCCGTCACCCAGCATTGTAACCTGCTCACTCATCGCCCCCAGGTCAGGGTGGCAGCGGCTGCCATCTTGGAAGAATAATTGACATCTAAACATTTTATAAAGTGTTTTTTGTTTTTTGACTCGCAGCTAAATTCAGGTGATTTCCAGAAACACGAGGAAATGCAGAAATACACGAGGTGCAGGTGACAGATAAGGACAGGATGGTATGTACAGAGGAGGACGGGCAGCGCTCCAGACGAGGGCGGCCGCTCGCTGCGTCACCAGGGCTTTTCTTCGCCACGTCCGCCGGCAGCGATGCACTCTCTCTGCGGACAGGTGTCATTACAGGGTTACATAACTGCCGCTTTGTGCCAGCGCCGGCTACATAAACACCAAGTCCTAGTTCCTGTTTAGTAAGAAAACCTGAACCCGCCGCTCCTGCCAAGGACTTATCGGCTCATTGAGAAGCAGCGGATCGGGACGAAGAGGAGCGGTGCCGGCACAGTGTGTCAGGCACAAACCGACAGTCGCTCATCTACTAGAGCTAAATGATCAGCAGCACCAAAACAAAACTGATACAAAAAAAAGATACAAAGACTAAATGAAAGATTATAATGCGCTCTCGTCCATTTCTGCACATTTTATTGATTCCTCTACCACCCTAATTTAGTGCCCTCCTCAGTGCAGTGCCGAGCAGAATTTCATCAGGATGGAGGAAAGTGGAGGAACGTCCCCACCTTAAGCTCCAGCACCAGATCCATCCTCTTCCTCCCCAGGGGGTTGATGTCGTTCAGGATCAGGGCGGTGATGATATCGATGCCATTGGACTCGTGGGTCGCTATACAGTTCTGCAGGTGAAGAGGGGGGGGGGGGGATCAGGTTATTACATAGGTACAGTGCCAGCAATGCCCGTGCCAGGAGCCAGCTTTCCAAGGACACAGTGTGCCGGTGGCAGCACGAGGCGTGTCCAGCACCCCGAGCAACACGTTACATAACAGAAGTTACAGAGTTCCAGGAAATCATCCGACACGTGCAGCGTGTCCCAGTGTCAGTTATGTAATGCACCTGCACGGGAGCAGGGACTGGGGCAGGGACTGGGGCACTCGGGAGCCAGTCACCTAGCTATCAGTGGCACATTTTGGCTGAAGGCGACACGTAGGTGCATCATCACCTGGTTTTCATGGCACGGCCCCTGGCAGTACTCCGTCAGGCTCTCCAGCGTCTGATTAATGAGGGCGACGTTCTTCTCGTTGATGTAGAGACCCAGGAGGCCGAGGCCACCAGTCGTGCTCCCACAGATGCAGTCAAGGAACTGCAGGGTCTCGCAGACCAGGTTGTAGTTGGTTTTGTTATTCTGGCAGCGCAGGAAATTCTGGAACAATGGAAGAAAAATTAAAAAATCTCCACTGTCCTCATCTACAGCGGTGATGTTCACAGTGCAGTCAACGACCGACCAACTAAACGGCCAAGTATCCCAGCACCCATTCAGTAGCACAGACCCATACTGGTGGCAAACTGGTCACAAATGGTTTCTTCCCAAGTGCCATGGTGCAGATTGCTCACATCATGCACGTTTTTATCCCCCTCCCCCCCATAAGCCTCCATCCACACAGATCGGCCCATTTTGGCCCTTCACCTGCAGGTCCCGGTTGTGGTTCTCACAAAGCAGCTGCAAGAAGCGCAGGATCGGCTGCATGATGGTGATCACGGCGCTCATCTCCAGCTCGTCGCGCCCCTTCTCGGAAGAGCCGCCATCTCCGGCAGAGAAGTGATCGTCGGGGTCGGCCTCCCGACGGAAAGTGCTGAAGGCCTTCTTGGTGGCAACAGAAGCTTCTAGAAGCTGCTCTTTGGCCTCCTCTGTAATTTGGCTGGTGGCTTCTCGAGCTAGAAAAGAAAGTGGTAACAGATTACAGTTCACAAATAGGCGATGTCCTAAACCGTTTCATCACGCGTCTTACATAATGGAGACCCACTCCGTTTCCTGTATGCAGCTCCTATGCAGAGCCATTTGCCTGCCTAGTAACAGACTACAAGCCAGCCTTGCGTAGTCAGACTCTGGAAAATGTACAAAGTTGTCTCATCGGCACAAAAAGCAACAATCACAAGAATGGCTGCACAAGTCGACACCTGCGCTCGGATATCTGCTCCCACCTGTCTTCCGGTTGGGGGTCTCCCGCTCAGAATGCTCCTCATCCCTCTTCTTGCTCCCCAGGTCACTGGTATTTACAGTCACCGTCGCTTTAATTTCCTGTTGAGCAACTTTCATCCGATCAAAGAAAACTTTGAAAAACTTCTCCGACTTCTTGTCCTCAGTCAGCCGGCAGAAAAAGGAATGCTGCAAGGAGACATCACCCAAAGTCAGCGCAACCTGAAGGAACGGAGGGGGCGATCTGCCGAGGGAGGCATTCCGATCATCAGTGGGCAGCAGGAGGTGCTACATTAAAGGGACGGGATCTTAAAGTCCTTCTCCTTCTGAAGTTACATTATTTGGGGCAGTTTATTAGTAAGGGGGCTTTGCATGGGGTTCAGTCTGAGACTCCGGATAACCCGGCAGTCAGAAGTCTGAAATCTTAGATTCCAGATTATAAAAGTTGTCATCTTGCAAGAGATCAGAAATGAAAATTTAAAAACAAAAAAAAATAATATTGCAAAAAATGACCAATGGCTTCTATTTGAATGACTACTACTCCCATCAGGTAGAAGCCATTATACTGTAGATTAGATTTAGGACAAGTCAGAATTGGATCTGTTGCTAAAAAGCGCTGGGACTCGTAGTTCTCCACGTTTGATTGCACCGACCTAGATGGAGAGTGATTAGTCACACCATCCGTAATGCTTTCTAGCTTGGAATGTGCGACGCCTTGTGGTCACATGACTCCTCGCCATACCGGTTTATGGACCCGCTAATGTAACCCTTTGTGAAACTGGGTCCTTGGAAGCCAAAACCGATGTGTAGACATCAGCGGCAAATCGCGAGTGTGGCCCCCCAATGTCAGCACGGTAAGGGGACCGCCACAAGAACGGAGGGAGGGACGGCGCGGCGCCACCGAGTAATGGAAGCAATCCTCCCATCATCATACTGGGTCACAGAACAAAGGACAGCGTTCACCAGAACATTGTACATTTCAATTCTGCCCAGTTCTCCAAAACCTCTGCTTGCTGTCAGGGCCCATACAAGTGCAGAGCGCAGATTATTGCTCAGGAATTGCTAATATTTGTATCAGATTTATTCCGCGGAGTTTGCACTGGATACATTAGAACAAAACACAGGACGTTCTGGAATCTGGACACAAATGTAGCAAATGAATCGTGGAGACTATTAGGTCTGGGCATGGTCCCGTTCACTGACAGCAAGCACAACGCTCTGGAGTATTTAGGAAAAGAAACAAAGTTCAGTAGAAAGTTGTAGAACTTATTCACTACACGACAATCGGACTTCATTGCCCTCGTCATGTGATTGCGGGGGTCTGCGGGGGGAGGCGAGGAGCTGCACAGAGGGAGAAGGGATATACCAGACACCTCTATAAACAGGAACAGAAAATCCAAAGCTGCCAGGATCTCTGGGTGGGGATGAGGGGGGATAACCGTCGCCATGGAAACTGCCTCTTCCTCGCTGCAGCGCTCTGACGCACACCGCACAGCCTGACACAGGGGGAGAATGAGGCCAGCAGCTCATTAAATCTCCTGCCCGCAGCCAGCAGATATAAATAGACCTTATGTAACCTCCTGCCGCCGCCCGCGGAGCGTGCACACTCACCTAGCCGGCCCCCCGCGCTGGGACCCCGGAACCAGGAGCTTAGAAGTATTATTACAGATTTGTAACAATTGCACGTGATACACTGTAGCCTGTGGGGTGATGATCGGGCTCTGGGCTTATACAAAAAAAAAAAAAAAAGAAACTCTGCATCCTGGAAACTCCTAAGAAGTTTGGCTACTCTAGTACCTCTGCCTGCTGTGCTGCCCCCTATGTATCATACAGAGGATCACGCCTGGATTACAGCAGGTTTCCTCACATCTTGTAAGTCAGGAGCAGGTCGTGCTCCATTCACATCCAGAGCTGCATTCTCCTGACCGTTGCACATATACCCTGATCAGAATGCAGCTTTGGATGTGACTAGAGTAGAGGCTCCACTCTATAAGTCTGGACACGGTCCCGTCTGACCTGAATCGTGGTGTTGCCTCCCTCGAGGAGGGCGATGGCCAGGAGGATGCTCTCGTGGAAGACCCGGTCACTGGTCGCGTTCATGATCAGGTCGATCACTAGATCAGACGCCCCTTCTTTATCCAGATGGCACTGAACGTCGGCCAAGCTCATCTCTCCCCGGCTGAGGCTCACGGATCCCGCGGCAGCTCCGGGGGGGGCAAAACACAAAATATAAGACAGAATCGTACAACTCTCACCCGCTTCCCCCAATAAACACATTCTTACCTCCGCTGCTGGATTTACCGCCACCTCCAGGACCGTTCCCATAGATGGTGAGACTCTCCCTTCGGCCGCCATGACGGATGTTCCCATAGTAACGGTTCACCAAAATCACTCGCAGAGCTTCACCCTGTGGGAAGTAACGGTACCCATTGCATAAGTCATGGCGCCCAGATGGGGCACACGCCAGACCCTACAGATGGTGCAAAATAAGGGTCCAGAGTATCAAACATCCGCTGAATGACCACCAAGGGTGCACAGACCAAGACCTACCACAGATATGGGGGACAACGGTCAGCCCACCCAATACCAAGGAAGTGGGCCAAACACGACCCGACGGAACCATGTATACACCAACACAGACATGACGACAACCACCAGTGACCGGCACGGCCGTACCTACCCGCCGGATATCCTGCAGCTGCCTCAGCGGCTGGACCTGGGCAGAGTCCTGGGACTGGACAGAGAGCAGATGTAGAAATGTAAGACCCTGGCGGACCCTAGAGAGAGGCCCATGAGATGAGGAGGTGGAGATGGAGGGGATCAAGATGGGAAATTCACCTGTAATCCAGTGCACTCACCCTGACCACCAGAGCAATGGCTGCCCGGTCCCCTACACGACTATACAGCCCATTGGTGCAATAGTGATCGGGGACCCCCTGTAATTCTACCATCCACTCGCTCCCATTCTTGCCCCCAATGCGGTCATTCTGCCAGTTTCCTGAGAGACTGGTTGCTATGGAAATAGAACCTGACAACTAGATAGCGACTGGTTGCTAGTGATACAATGTAACAAGCTCAGACAGCAGCTGGGGGGAGGGGGCAGCTGCAGGTCGTCCTGATCATTGCTCATCTCCGGAGCGCCATTCATCAGTTCTAAAAATAGATTCGGGTTCATTTACCGGATTACTGAACGCCCCGTTACGGTCAGACAGAGGCCGCGCCGGTGAGCAGGAGGCAGAGAATTCTGGAAAACCCCGTAATGGCAAGAGAATAAAAGACCTGGAGGCCGGATGCAGGAGCCGACCGCAAATGTAAGGAACGAGGAGACCGGAATGTGAGCGGTGATGCAAGGAGGTCACCACGAAGGCGATCAGCGAGGACCCAAAAAAACCCCTGAAAATATTGGCACATTATTTCACCTCCCGCCGCCGTTCTTCCAGGACAGGAGAAGAATCAAACATGTGATTAGAAGAACAAGGAGCTCTGCCAAGCGACAGGAACAAGAGCAGAGCAGGGGAGCGGGCGCTGGTGCCAGACGGCGCAACCACCAGGCAGGAAACTTCCCAACGGCCGTCCCTGCCCCAGCAGTAACAGGACACATGGATAATGGGTTAAATGGCTTTAGGTTTGCCTTGATTTAATGGTTAAAATAATTCTCCATTTGAAATGGGAGGGCAGCAAAGTAGGGGTTAACCTTCCGCCAAATCAGTGAATCAGCAGGAAAGTCCCTTCCACAGAGGAGGGTGGGAAAGGAACATCTGGACCTCCGAGGATCAATCGTGGATAGAAGCCGCATCAGTGCCAGCAAGGTTTCACCCACCGGAACTGCGCTGCTAGACTCGGCACGTCTCCACCCTGGCAAGGCGCCAACTACAACTCTCAGCAGCAGAGAATGTTGGGAGTGAGACTTACACTGAAGGCACATAACCAGTATGCAGAGCAGATCTGTAGGTTATAGCTAATGCATCAGCAGAAAACGTGTCCCAGCTTTCCCAGGACCCTGAATGTCAGAGCCGATCTTCAGATGTACGCACCAAGCACATGTGCCCCAGCTTTCCCAGGATACGGCATGGCAGAGGCAATCTTCATATGTACGCACCAAGTACACGTGCCCCAGCTTTCCCAGGACCCTGAATGGCAGAGCCGATCTTCATATGTACGCACCAAGCACACGTGCCCCAGCTTTCCCAGGATACGGCATGGCAGAGGCAATCTTCTTATGTACGCACCAAGCACACATGCCCCAGCTTTCCCAGGATACGGCATGACAGAGGCAATCTTCATATGTACGCACCAAGTACACGTGTCCCAGCTTTCCCAGGATACAGCATGGCAGAGGCAATCTTCAGTTGCATGCACTAAGTACACGTACCCCAGCTTTCCCAGGACCCTGAATGGCAGAGCCGATCTTCAGATGTGCACACTAAGCACACATGGCCCAGCTTTCCCAGGATACAGCATGGCAGAGTCAATCAGGTGCAAGTACCAAGAACATGTGCCCCAGCTTTCCCAGAATCCTGCATGGCAGATCCGATCGTCAGGTACATGCACCAAGTTCATCAAGTTCATGACAGATCACCAATGACGGCTGTGCGCTCCGGGACTATAAACTTAGCGGTTTAATGGTAATGTGCGGCCGATTCCAGGAAAAGCAGTTATGTAATGGGGTCAGTTTGGCAAAACATTGAAAGCACCAAGAAGACGGAGCGCTGCCTCTAGTGGGCACTGCCAACATGGCAGGAGAAGACCATGGCTGGTGGGGGGGGGGGGGGGGGGGGTTATGCAGCTGAAGGGAGACCCCACTTTCAATGCAACTTTCTTAAATATATTTTAAATTCAAACTTGCTTTTTAGACTCTAGTCACATCCAAAGCTGCATTCACAATCCTGCCGGTGGCAAGGCACAAGTAGTGCAGTGTAGGACTCTTGCAATTTTCTAGACTAACTGCACTGCTTTTGGGCACTGTGCCACTTGCAGTCTTGTGAAGGCTGCTTTGGATGTGATTGGAGTACAAAAGACCTGAAACTTTTTATTTTTTTTTCCCCCACAAGAGATTACAGCCGTCTAATGAAGTGACAGACAATTGCCAAATAAAAGTTTCTGACTTTGTTTAGATCTTATGCTCCAGTTACATCCAAAGCAGCATTTACAAAGCTGCCTACAAGCGGTGCATGGTGGGGGCTCAGGCAGACAATGAAAGGCGCAGCATAGACAACGGTCAGCTCCCACAATGCACCATTTTTGAGTTCGTATCATGCAGGATTGAGACGGCTGCTTTGGATGTGAGCAGAGAACAACAACTCCAAGATGAGATATGGGAGGTTATTCTGCAAAATTTGTCTTTTTTGCAGCAATTTTTTGCCATCCATACATTAAAAGAACCAGAGCGAGAGGGAGCCCGAAGCAATGCCTCCTGGGACAAACATGGCTTTCAGTATTAAGGGGATGTGCCCCTTTAAATGACATTTTACAGCATTGTGGCTTTAACAGAAACCAATAAACCCAACAATTACAGTCACAGTATGGCGACTAAGATCTGGCGACGTTTGTCGTGCACGAGGCGCACCATGCCTCCGGGATTAGTCACCTGGAGAAAGCTCGGGCCGACATCCCCGGCTGCGAGACTTTGCACCCTTGTTTCCTACAATGGAAGGTGAAGCAATGTTTACTAGAAACCGCTGACATCAATGAGGCAGAAAAGTGCAAGGAAACAACAAACACCAGACACGTGTGCAGACCTCGGTGCGGCGCCGTCAGGGTGGTGAACTTCAGAGCTGGCCCTTTAAGAAAGAAAAGGACACCGGGCCTTTAAAGGAGGGAAAAAAAAACCACACCTTGCAAATATAATAAAAAAACAAAAACCCGGGAGGTCTGTGCATTTTTAGTGTTAACGAAAACTATATTGGATTTTCCTGAACATTAGGAAAGGTTACACATTAGTCCCTGGGGAATGAATTACCATCTACAACCCACGGCCACAACTGCGCCAAGTGCTCGGGAAATGCGAACTCCAGCTAAACTCCGCTAACAAGGGGAAAACAAATACATTATGGTCTCTGCATCCGGTTTCCCAAGATGACGAACTGCGGCCAGAAGGCTCAGAACAGAAAAAACAAAAGTGCAGAAAGTTCCCATAAAGGTTAATCTTCCATGAAAGCTGCACAGTGATCAACCCCGTCCCCTCCGGTCACTAAAAGGCCTAAAGTTCCGTCCTATATTTATTCACACCTGTCCTGACACTCAGATCTGACAGCGGTCTAAAAACAGACAGACGGGTTACAATGCGAGAGCGACACATCCGAGACCGCCGCAGAATAACCGGACTGAGGGGCCACAGGTCACCAAAACCGACCAACAGCCCACACCCACCCTACAGGACACAGGGTGCTCTACTAAAAGTCACACCAAGCTGTAAAGAGGAGTGCAGAGGATACAGCGAAAAGGGCAATTCCAGTCACTACTGGTCTGCTGTGAATATAATACCGTCCCCTATGTATAAGAATAGAACTACTATAATACTGCCCTATGTACACTATAACTACTATAATACTGCCCCTATGTACAAGAATATAACTACTATAATACTGCCCCCTATGTACAAGAATATAATTACTATCATACTGCCCCTATGTACAAGAATATAACTACTATAATACTGCTCCCTATGTACAAGAATATAACTACTATAATACTGCCCCTATGTACAAGAATATAACTACTATAATACTGCTCCCTATATACAAGAATATAACTACTATAATACTTCTCCCTATGTACAAGAATATAACTACTATAATACTGCCCCTATGTACAAGAATATAACTACTATAATACTGCTCCCTATGTACAAGAACATAACTACTATAATACTGCCCCTATGTACAAGAATATAACTACTATAATACTGCTCCCTATATACAAGAATATAACTACTATAATACTTCTCCCTATGTACAAGAATATAACTACTATAATACTGCCCCTATGTACAAGAATATAACTACTATAATACTGCTCCCTATATACAAGAATATAACTACTATAATACTTCTCCCTATGTACAAGAATATAACTACTATAATACTGCCCCTATGTACAAGAATATAACTACTATAATACTGCTCCCTATATACAAGAATATAACTACTATAATACTGCTCCTATGTACAAGAATATAACTACTATAATACTGCTCCTATGTACAAGAATATAACTACTATAATACTGCTTCCTATGTACAAGAATATAACTACTATAATACTGCTCCCTATGTACAAGAATATAACTACTATAATACTGCTCCTATGTAGAAGAATATAACTACTATAATACTGCCCCCTATTATGGATGGATGAGGTATAGCAGTTTTCAGATTGGACTGGGATTGCCCTTGGATGATTTGGGGGATGTTAATCAGGTTTTTCGCTCGGTGATGTGGACGAGGTGTGGGGGTGGGGAGACAACATTGGGTCAGGAAGGATTTCACACATCTGGGGGGATGGAAGGTGAGAATGTGTCAGTCATTTTCTGAAATTAAACTGCTCGCGCTTCTACATCGGACAGCGATTCTTCGTATTATGATTTGGGGTAACGAGATCTTCACTGTTCCTTCCCTTCCATGTTCTGTTGCATCTGACGTGTCAGTGGCTGGTGAAGCCCATTTCACAGTCTGCACTGCGCCCTACAAGCCCCTAGTTTTGGGCCAATCTTGCCGGTTGTATCGGATACAATGGACTCAAGTACAGTAGTTACTACAATGTATCCAAAAGTTGCAATTGTCTTAAGTCCCAGAAGTTGAGGCGCTCATCGTCATCCACTAGGGGCGCCATCAAGTCTAAAAAAAAAAGATAGTCTATGGCCGATCACAGAAGTAAAACGATCGGCGGCGATCACCTTCCACCTACTATTTTATAAGGAAGGACAAGAGAATCACCAGTGACATCAACCTGCAGAGCGGCTGCACCCAGAGCAACACAACAGTATCCAAGACAGCAAACATCTTCTCCATGAGTCACCTAGAAGAACGACCGGCCGGCAGCCAGGGGCATCACCCACTGGTCTCCTGTGCACGGTGGAGGAGACTGGTTTACAACAGCTGATGAGTCACTGGGTCTAAGGGTCCAAGAGCCCTGCTGGTTCAGGATCTGCTAATTTAGAGAGAAAAAGGCAACACGGTGGAGTTGCTGCTAATTGGAGCTGGGGAGGGAGAAGTTCTAGGCTGCGTCCTGTTCCAAACAGTAAGACGTCTGCCAGGGATCACACGAGCGACATAGGCCCTCCAGATGGGCAGCATGACGGGTGCATCACTAACACGCCACTCCATTGATGCCCTCATATAGGGGCTTCATTCTAGCAGGTGAAGAGAGGATCTGGCCAGTGCTTTGTTACATTGTTATTTGTTTATAATCAATAATATGATCCTTATAATGTCATTGTGTGACAATATCAACTATAATCAAAAAAATCCTAAATTGCCATAAAACGCAACAAGGAAAAAACACAATGTCTAACGGTTCTATATTTCTTAAAATAAATTTTATTAATAATTCACAAGATAACTTTAGATATATAATACTAAGATGCAAAAACTTCCAATGTATAGGAGCGGACATCACAAAACCCTACATGTGTGTGCATTATCCAAAAATAACCCACGCATCAACGGCCGTATACCAAAAGAGTCCATATCAAGCTCCCCAACAGGAAGCAGTTCTTAATGGATATCCAGAGAATTGCCCGTACCATAGAGAGAGGCACAAATAATCATTACCATTGCTTGGTATACATACTGAATGTCACCACTCACAAAGGATGTAGCCGCAATACAACACTGGACAAATATCAGCCGAAAGGAGATGGGCAAAAGATATGACTTACACAGGGAATGGTGTCAGAGAGTCCGCTCCTTTACCCCCACGCGCGTTTCGTAACACTTCCTCAGGGGGGATTTTTTTTTATTATAGTTGTTATTTGTTTGTTTTATTTATTGTTACAACGTAACACTGCACGGAATGCAGAATGTACAGATGAAGATCTCATGGATCAGAGCCTCCTCAGCAGTTTAATTTGAGTTCATTCCTTTAAATTTACAAATCGGAAAAAAATAAAAATAAATAATTGAGGAGGGGAAGCAAATCGTCAAAAGAATTGACATGACAACACATCACAAGTCCAGAAAAAAGGTCCACAACATCACAAGACGAGCACAGGACCCACAGACATCTCATTAGATGAAGCCTGGGGGAAGGGAGGGACATGGGGTGGGGGTGGGGGTCATAAAAAGGCAACAGATGGGTGAAAACCTCAGAACTTTCCAGCGCTTCAATGGTTATAAGCTGCAAGAGAGTAGAGAGCAGGGGATTAGGCCGCCTCATGTCTATAGGAAAAACGTATGAAACTGCAAGTACCAGCACACCCTGATTGGGTTAAAAAAAAAGAGATTTGCAAAACTTGGCAGATTTCTTCCAAAAACAGCGCCACACCTGTCCTCAGGTCGTGTGTGATATTGCAGCTCAAACACATGCAGTTCAAATGGAGCAGAGCAACAACAGTCACCGATCGGTTTGTAAGGATAAGAAAAAAAAAAAAAGGAAAAAAAAAAAAAAAAAACACAACTCCTCATATGAAACCTTATTAAAATAAGTAGAAGATGCTTGGACTTGTAGATCAAAAACCACCAGCTATCCCAATTACATAAACGGCTGAACCTGAGGAGGCAATAAAGGTTATGCTGTTATGCTGTAATGTCTATTGTCTGTACAAGTCCCCTCTATAATTTGTAAAGCGCTGCGGAATATGTTGGCGCTATATAAATAAAATTATTATTATAAGGTTACATCAGGGTGTTCAGTGTTTTCAAGAGGCAACAAGTCACAGATTTTATTAAGAAAAAGTTGTAAATGAAACAAGGATTTCCCCTCCGTTCACCATTATAGTGGGACTGCGGCCACCAGCTCTGGTCCCAGGCAATGCAGCGCTGCCACCTTGTGGCCATGTCAGGCAGTATAGAGGTGACCGCTGTACAGTGGAGAGGTATAGGGTTAACTAGGAGCAAGTTCCTACCTTGTCACCATAGCCACGATCTTTTGCCATCATCTCCCTCAACGTCTGCAGAACTTTAATACAAAGCTTCTCCTCATTTTCTTCCAGAAGTTGTTTGGTGTGCCGAATTAACCTTCAGAAATGTGGATGAAGTGAAAAAAAAAAAGTTATGTTTCCCTGGAGAGGTGCAGAAAGACACTCACTGATTGATTCTCAGTTAACTCATTCCGCAGCCAACAATGCAACACTTTGAATAGAGATGACAACTGTGCAAACTTTGATGAAACGGGACCTCGATATATCTCTCCATACACACAGCTCCTGAAGATAAAGGGAACACTACATCCCACATCCTGGACATCACTGGATGAAATATTCCAGTTACAAATCTTTATTCATTACATAGTAGAATGTGCTGAGGACAATAAAACAAACAATCAACGTGAATCAGAATTAATATCCCACAGAGGTCTGGAGTTGGAACGATACTCAAAATCAAAGTGGAAAATGAAGTTACAGGCTGATCCAACTTCAGTGGAAATGCCTCAAGACAAGGAGAAGATGCTCAGTAGTGTGTGTGGCCTCCACGTACCTGTATGATCTCCCTACAATGCCTGGGCATGCTCCTGATGAGGCGGCGGATGGTCTCCTGAGGGATCTCCTCCCAGACCTGGACTAAAGCATCCGCCAACTCCTGGACAGTCTGTGGTGCAACGTGACGTTGGTGGATGGTGCGAGACATGATGTCCCAGATGTATTCAATCGGATTCAGGTCTGGGGAACGGGCGGGCCAGTCCATAGCTTCAATGCCTTCATCTTGCTGGAACTGCTGACACTCTCCAGCCACATGAGGTCTGGCATTGTCCTGCATTAGGAGGAACCCAGGGCCAACCGCACCAACATATGGTCTCACAAGGGGTCTGAGGATCTCATCTCGGTACCTAATGGCAGTCAGGCTACCTCTGGGGAGCACATGGAGGGCTGTGCGACCCTCCACAGAAATGCCACCCCACACCATTACTGACCCACTGCCAAACCGGTCATGCTGAAGGATGTTGCAGGCAGCAGATCGCTCTCCACGGCGTCTCCAGACTCTCACGTATGTCACATGTGCTCAGTGTGAACCTGCTTTCATCTGTGAAGAGCACAGGGTGCCAGTGGTGAATTTGCCAATCCTGGTGTTCTGTGGCAAATGCCAAGCGTCCTGCACAGTGTTGGGCTGTGAGCACAACCCCCATCTGTGGACGTCGGGCACTCAGACCATCCTCATGGAGTCGGTTTCTTTCAGTTTGAGCAGACACCTGGATGTTCGTGGCCGCTGGAGGTCATTTTGCAGGGCTCTGGCAGTACTCCTCTTTACACAGAGGAGGTAGCGGTCCCGATGCTGGGTTGTTGCCCTTCTACGGCCTCCTCGTCTCCTGGTATCTGCTCCATGCTCTGGACATTATGCTGACAGACACAGCTACCCTTCTTGCTGCAGCTCGCATTGATGTGCCATCCTGGATGAGCTGCACTACCTGAGCCACTTGTGTGGGTTGTAGACACGGCCTCATGCTACTGTACAGTAGCTCTAGGGGTGAGAGCAGTGACAAAATGCAAGAGTGACCAAAACAGTCAAAAAGGATGAGAACAGAGAAATGCTCTGTGGTCTCCAGTGCAGAACCGCTCCTCAATAAAAGATGTCTTACTAATTGCCGATCATTTCTACCCTGTTGTCTGTTCCATTTGCAGCAGGAGAATTTGATTCACAATCCGTGCTACTTCATAACTGGACAGGATGATCTCACAGAAGTGTGATTGACTGGGAGCTACATTGTGCTGTGTATGAGTTCACTTTATTCTCTTGAAAATATATAAATATATTTTTATTAGTGTATAGACCAAAAGTTCGGACACCTTCTCTTTTAAAGATTTTTCTTTATTTTCATGACTATGAAAATTGTACATTCACACTGAAGGCATCACAAACTATGAATTAACACATGTGGAATTATATACTTAACAAAAAAGTGTGAAACAACTGAAATTATGTCTTATATTCTAGGATCTTCAAAGTAGCCACCTTTTGCTGTGATGACTGCTTTGCACACTCTTGGCATTCTGTTGATGATCTTCAAGAGGTAGTCACCGGGAATGGTTTTCACTTCACAGGTGTGCCCTGTCAGGTTTAAGAACTGAGATTTCTTGCCTTATAAATGGGGTTGGAACCATCAGTTGTTTTGAGCAGAAGTCTGGTGGATACACAGCTGATAGTCCTACTGAATAGACTGTTAGAATTTGTATTATGGCAAGAAAAAAGCAGCTAAGTAAAGAAAAACGAGTGGCCATCATTACTTTAAGAAATGAAGGTCAGTCAGTCCGAAAAATTGAGAAAACTTTGAAAGTGTCCCCAAGTGCAGTGGCAAAAACGATCAAGCACTACAGAGAAACTGGCTCACATGAGGACCACCCCAGGAAAGGAAGACCAAGAGTCACCTCTGCTTCTGAGGATAAGTTTATCCGAGTCACCAGCCTCAGAAATCGCAGGTTAACAGCAGCTCAGATTAGAGACCAGGTCAATGCCACACAGAATTCTAGCAGCAGACACATCTCTACAACTGTTAAGAGGAGACTTTGTGCAGCAGGCCTTCATGGTAAAATAGCTGCTAGGAAACCACAGCTAAGGACAGGCAACAAGCAGAAGAGACTTGTTTGGGCTAAAGAACACAAGGAATGGACATTAGACCAGTGGAAATCTGTGCTTTGGTCTGATGAGTCCAAATGTGAGATCTTTAGTTCCAACCACCGTGTCTTTGTGTGACGCAGAAAAGGTGAACGGATGGACTCTACATGCCTGGTTCCCACCATGAAGCATGGAGGAGGAGGTGTGATGGTGTGGGGGGCTTTGCTGGTGACACTGTTGGGGGATTTATTGAAAATTGAAGGCAAACCAGCATGGCTACCACAGTATCTTGCTGCCGCATGCTATTCCATCCGGTTTGCGTTTAGTTGGACCATCATTTATTTTTCAACAGGACAATGACCCCAAACAAACCTCCAGGCTGTGTAAGGGCTATCTGACCAAGAAGGAGAGTGATGGGGGGGCTACGCCAGATGACCTGGCCTCCACAGTCACCAGACCTGAACCCAATCGAGATGGTTTGGGGTGAGCTGGACCGCAGAGCGAAGGCAAAAGGGCCAACAAGTGCTAAGCATCTCTGGGAACTCCTTCAAGATTGTTGGAAAACCATTCCCGGTGACTACCTCTTCATCAAGAGAATGCCAAGCAGTCATCAAAGCAAAAGGTGGCTACTGTGAAGAACCTAGAATATAAGACATAAAAAAAAGTGCGAAACAACTGAAATTAAGTATATAATTCCACATGTGTTAATTCATAGTTTTGATGCCTTCAGTGTGAATGTACAATTTTCATAGTCATGAAAATACAGAAAAAACTTTAAATGAAAAGGTGTGTCCAAACTTTTGGTCTGCACTGTAATTAAATACATATACACACACACACCTATTCTGCATTGCTCTGCTTTTGCAAGACAAATATTCTTGAAGAATGAATGGCACTCGTGAAATAAGTGGAGAGTCCGCCACAAAGTGACTCAATACAGAATTCTTCATCCCCCTTTCTAACCACTGCTTAGAGTCAGCACCAGTGAATTCCAATAGTATTTTCCTCCTCAGCGACATCTACTGAATACTTCAGCAGAAAGAACCATTCGAGCCCTTCACTCACTTGCAGATGAACTGGCCGCTCTCGCACTTTTTTCGGGCGTCCGTGTTCTCTGGGAATAAGAGCTCCGGTCGGTGCAAGACATCCACCAGAACAGAAAGCTCAGCCTGAACCAGAGGACGCAGCCGATCCTCCAAGGAGGAGACGATATCCTGCGGAGGAGCAGATCCCACGTTACAGAGTCCTGTACATCAGTAACATTGAATTTGGAGCAGATCCCAAGATCAGCAGCAGCTAGAAATCCAGTTTAGTTTTAGAGCCAACGCCACCAGAACGCTCACCTAGAAGACTTTGTAACCGCACAGAATCCCCCCCTCACCTGCAGCCGCTCGATGATATTCCTGTAGTCCCGGGATGCCGCCAGCACAGAATCCCGCCGGGCCGCGTTCCGCACAGACATCCGCCAGTTCATCGCCGTCTTCTGCACGATGTTATGACTCTTCAGGAATAGGTTGTTCACCTGACTGTCTAGATCCACGGGAATAGCGATGGCACGGCTCTTTGCTGCAGGGAAAAAGGAAGAAAAATCAAAACAAGATACAAATATTTACAAACAAACTATAAAAGTAGTAAACAGGATACAAATAATTATAAAATCAGACACTGACAAATCCGGCATCTGCCAGACTACAACCTCAGATTTACCCCAACCCAGCCCCCTTCGTACCGACGTCTGACAGCACCCGGATGCAGCTTTCCACCGACGCCTTCTGGGAGGGCAGGAGCCAGGAACAGTGATAGACCCTGAAGATGGCCTGCAGGAGCTGGACAAACACCGGCTGCCGGGTCTGGGGGAACGGCAACAGAGGGGTTAACCTTTTATACGGATTAATGGCGGTCACATGGAGACAATCAGCTGTCCGGGGGCACCCTGTTCCGGTGCGTTACGGGGGCAACACCTTCCATATGACAAGTGTGCACATTAAGTATATACTAAACGCAAGTGAAATACCCACAATGCACCTGGTGACCCACCACCAGTGGTGGAACTGGACGCTGAAGGGGCCCAATGCAAAAGCACAAACCGGACCCCCCGTTAGTGCACATTTTGATAATTGTGGTCTTTTCATGTAGTCTATAGGGACTTTTTGGGCCCCTTAGGCTCCAGAGCCCGGGTGCGACTGCAACCCCTGCCCCAATTGTAGCTGCACCTCTGCCCATCACCCATTTACCTCCTTCATTCGCTCGAGCATTGAAGCCTGCAGCAAAAACACCTTAATTAGAAAACGTCTTCCAGGAACCAGAGACAGCGACTCTTTACAGGGTCATTATATACAATGTTTAATCACGGAACAACGGAAACTTCTGCAACTTTGTCGTCAACTTCCCAAGAACTCTGCAAGTGCAGACCTAATCTAGCTACAACCAGGGGTTAATTATATTCAGCATTCATGGGGTTATTCCAGGAAAATGCCTGTTCCATAACAGTTCTCAAATTGGATAGAGTCTACAAAAGCCTCCGAGCAGAAATCCTTAGTAACACAAAAAGGTCTGTGGGCTGAGAGTTTGTTACAATGTATCAGTCTGGAGCGCAGGTTATCACACAGAACGCTGCAGGCTGGTGACAACTGCTACAGACCCTCAGCTGTGAGATTCGGTCAGAACCAGATAAGATTCTTCACCAAGATTTCTGCTTTCTGTCAGTGAATGAGAATTGAAAAAGTTAAAAGGAGATAAACTTCTTATAACTTCTTCAGGGCCTGAAGCAAAGAAACAAGTAACGAAAGACTGAACTCAGCCGCAGTAATGGCGGTTTTACACTGCTGTACATGTTCATTGTTGGAGGACTTTTTTTTTTCAAGCTGATTCAGACGTAGTGTGCACACAGGCTTAAGGAATTAGGCAGCAAATTTGTTACATTCTAGTTTTGCGCAAAAAGTTTTTTTTCCCGGCTAGTAGTTCTGTACGATGTCAAAAGTCACAAGGAGTTAGTGGCAGGAAGGAAAAAAAAGACAAACAAAAAAAAAAAAAAAAAAAAAACGCAAAAGTACGCAATGTGAAACTCATAATACTGTGGTATATTACACAAGGTTTAGCTTTTTAAGAGGCGCTGCTACATTGTATCATTCTACATCCATGCATGAAGTAACACCACTCGCCCAGCAGATGTCACTGTACGCAGCGCTTAGAATGAGTCGCTTGAAACATCGGGATTGTGTAATTGGGAGAAGAAAAAAAAAATCTTTAAAAATATTCAAATCTTCCAGTTTTTACAATGTCCATTGGGGCCATTTTAGTATTTACTTCCTAGCCTTCCAGGACGAATACAGGGGCTCATTATCAGAGGCAGGATTATGACAACTGATGACACAGGATCCACCATTCACAATAGGTGATGTCACAGCTCACCTCCTCCTCCTGTACAATGACTGATAACACCTCTATATACAGTAGATGACACAGGATCCACCATTCACAATAGGTGATGTCACAGCTCACCTCCTCCTCCTTTTGTACAATGACTGAACACCTCTATATACAGTAGATAACACAGGATCCACCATTCACATATGTCAGCTCACCTCCTCCCCCTCTCTTCAAAAGGACCTTTACCTAAGAGATGCTTCAATGATAAAGAATGGGGGCAGAGTGTTCATTGCAGCTATGCATTTGTGGAATTTCTAGAAAGATCCAGTTATTTAGTATGAAAGTTGTAAGTTTTCCAATTTGTATTTAAAAAAAAAAAAAAAAATTCAAATACATTTAAAGGCAAAAACCTGACTAAATAGGAGCCAATTTTCTCATTCCCTTTAAGTGCTGTGGACATCGCCACCTGCTGAGGAGGCGGTGTTACTACACTCCAGGGAAGCGCGGTCTTCCTATAAATGGGCAGCGCTGCTCAGTGCTTAAAAATGAAAAACTGCAATTTGCATCTTATTAAAAAGAAAAAAAAAAAAATCTATAAGAACGGAGGCACAAATCCCTTCCGCCTTGGTTACCGGCCACTTCTGCAGTTTATCAGAGGTGGCTTGTTTCCTAAAGGAGTGCAGCACTTACAAGCCCCTTCCTATAGAGCTTGTGAGCGCTGCTCTGAAGGTGGCTGAATCGTTGGATTCGCCGGGTTCAGTGTCCTCCGCTCCTGCAGAGGCAGAGCAGAGCCGTCTAACATGGGAGCGCCCAGTTTGGGCCGGTGGTGTGACAATCCCGCAGGTCTGAATGGGCCATCATGAAGCCGTGGAGTCCTTGACACCGAGCACGTAAATATCTCTTTAAGGACACTGGCCTCAGTGACATGAGAGTTTAACTCCTCGTGTACCTGCAGTGTTGTGCTTTGGTCCGAGAACGGTGAACTGAAGAAAGTGTTGACGATGCTCATCACCGTCTCCGTTACGTAGCGCTCCAGCACCAGGTCCGCGTGCTTCCGGTCACTGGTGCTGTTACAGACCTGCAACATGAGCAGACATGACTAGGCTGGCTGACAACAGCGAACAAAAGCCGAGCTGCATCAGACATTTATCTTACCCTGCAGATGTCAACTAGGAAATTCTCAAAGAGTTTCCACATGTGGTTACTGGTGTAAATCTCCTTCATCTCCACTTCTGTATCCACGTAGCAGTGATTGAGGAAGTTTATGTAGGCGATCTTCACCTGGGAGCAAGAGAACAAGGAAAGATTTACGAACAGATGGGGCGACAGCCGCTTTACAGACAGGGGGCGACAGCCGCTTTATCCTCCCCGGCTGGCAACAGACAGGGGACGACGGCCGCTTTAGCCTCCCCGGCTGGCAACAGACAGGGGACGACGGCCAATTTAGCCTCCCCGGCTGGCAACAGACAGGGGACGACGGCCAATTTAGCCTCCCCGGCTAGCAACAGACAGGGGACGACGGCCAATTTAGCCTCCCCGGCTAGCAACAGACAGGGGACCACGGCCAATTTAGCCTCCCCGGCTGGCAACAGACAGGGGACGACGGCCAATTTAGCCTCCCCGGCTAGCAACAGACAGGGGACGACGGCCAATTTAGCCTCCCCGGCTAGCAACAGACAGGGGACCACGGCCAATTTAGCCTCCCCGGCTAGCAACAGACAGGGGACGACGGCCAATTTAGCCTCCCCGGCTAGCAACAGACAGGGGACCACGGCCAATTTAGCCTCCCCGGCTGGCAACAGACAGGGGACGACGGCCAATTTAGCCTCCCCGGCTAGCAACAGACAGGGGACCACGGCCAATTTAGCCTCCCCGGCTAGCAACAGACAGGGGACCACGGCCAATTTAGCCTCCCCGGCTAGCAACAGACAGGGGACCACGGCCAATTTAGCCTCCCCGGCTGGCAACAGACAGGGGACAACGGCCGCTTTAGCCTCCCCCGGCTGGCAACAGACAGGGGACGATGGCCGCTTTAGCCTCCCCGGCTGGCAACAGACAGGGGACGACGGCCAATTTAGCCTCCCCGGCTAGCAACAGACAGGGGACGACGGCCAATTTAGCCTCCCCCGGCTGGCAACAGACAGGGGGCGACGGCCAATTTAGCCTCCCCGGCTGGCAACAGACAGGGGACGATGGCCAATTTAGCCTCCCCGGCTGGCAACAGACAGGGGGCGACGGCCAATTTAGCCTCCCCGGCTGGCAACAGAGAGGGGACGACGGCTACTTTAGCCTCCCCGGCTGGCAACAGACAGGGGGCGATGGCCAATTTAGCCTCCCCCGGCTGATACGAGCAGATCAGTCCTGGGCAGTTTGATGTTACAGATACAATGCAACCATCTCAGTCTTTGTAGCTGTTGTCGCTCAGCAGATCTTCTCTTGCAACAATCCGTCAGATTATTTGGGCCAAGAGTTGACGGCAAATCTGGACCTGCACAGTGGCGGGGGAGCGGCAGCTCGTGAGGACTTATCGGGACAATTTCAGGTGGGGCTCCCGTTCATACCGGGAGGTCTCCAGCCTCACCTCGGGGATGCAGTCCTCATGAGTGACCACTCGGACGATGTCGTCCAGCGGGAGAAGGGAGTTGCACTTGATCTCGGTGTAGACATTCTTGCCCTCCGTGCAGACGGCCAGGAGCTCCACCAGGTGGATGTGATACATCAGAGGGCTGTTCTCGTCCATCCGCTCCCGCTCGGATCGCATCATCTGCACCAGAGTTTGGAATGAAGCCCGGTCATTGTAGAAGACCAGGACGTCCTCGCCGGAGTTCACCAGCTGCCGGAGAGAAAGCAAGAGACACTTATGTCTGACTGTCAATGAGGAGGAAATCCAGAGCAGGTGACGCCTGCCAAGTCTCACCTCCGCCATCACTATGTCCTGGCACTTCTTAATGAAGCGGCCTTCAGCCTTCACGATCGTCTGCAGGAACTTGATGTACTGAACGCTGCGGCCGTGGGTCTCGATGCAGTGAGCGAAGTGCTGGACGACGCGCTCGTTAATCTCACTGCACAACTGGAAGTTATTCATGAAGATGTGCTGCATGGTGACCGCTTCCAAAATCTACAGCAGTGAGGAGGAAAAGAGGGGGTGAAACGAGCAATGGGCACGCCAGCGCTCCGCAGAGGGACCGGACGCGGCTCCTGGGCTGCAGAGTAACGCGGTCGATGCGTCTCACCATGGAGCACAAAAGTAGGCTGAACAATTGTCTTAAGAACTGTTCACACTGCATCCAAGCACCCGTTATGTGGCTCTTTAGGAGTGTACGTCCAAATCCCGCATGTTTCAACAAGGCCGTAGCCTAATGGTGCCGACAGAGCGAATGTGTGTTATGTCGGGCATCATTTTTGGGCATATGTGCCTACAGGAGACAGAAAACCAGATGGTCTACTACATCTAAGTGTAAGCCAGCAGTAGGCATATACACCAGAATACAGTTTTGGGGGTTGAACTTTGGCCCCTGACAGATCCCCCTGACCTGGTGCCGGAACGCAGCGTGAAAGTGCCCAAATTCACTAATTCAGTCCCTCACTAGTTTCCATACTTTTACTTACTGTCTGAATGAACACACTTGCAGGGATACAATCCTGTACATGGGGGGTCCTGTTCTCAGCCGAGAAGCAGACACAATTGTATCCAGTCTCGACAAGGCGAAGTCGCATGTTTGCAATAATGTATCAGTCCATATCCAGGCGTTGTGTAGACCGGATACAAATGTATCAGCGTAGGACTAACCATGTACTGAAGTCTCTGCACTGGGACCCCCAGTATCACACTCACCCCGGGAGTCAGGAACAGGTTAATGTGTTTGTGCAGCAGAGCCTGGTTCTGTTGGTTTCCAGCACAAAAGTTCTGCAAGAATTCGTGAGCGATCCTCATGATCTCCTGCATCCGCGTGTCCTCGCTCTGAAAGCGTAAACGTTGTTTTACATAAGAAGTGATCCAGATACAGTCGGATTTACATCGGCTTCAGGAAAATCCAGCCCACCTTCTCATACGGGATCTGCAGCAGCTCCAGCACCACCGTGTGCGCTCCCATGTTACGCAGAAGACGCTGCTGCTGTTTGCGGTTTCGCCGTCCCGACGTGTTCTCCTGCACACACAGCTTGCTGAGGCGGAGCAGGATCTAAAGGGTTAAGAGGCCAAGCTTCAGTCGAGCTCCTAGTATTTCAGGTAGGGTGGGTCGTGGACCTCTAGGACCTACCTCTCGCACCACTCTGTAGTTGTAGCTACTTGTGCTCTCTGGTTTCTTTGGGGTCCGGGATTTCTCCTGGTAAAAGTTAGCGAGATATTACTACAGATACCAGAGACTGGCACAATTGTGAGAAGTCCGCGCACAAGCACCGACCGGAGGTGGAAACCGAAACGTACGTCCTTGGCATCTGCATTCCCAGCCGGCGGCTCCGGAGCTTCTTCTGGACCTGAACCCTTGTACACCCAGAGCTCCGACTTCTCCACGATGGACCTCAGCTGATCCAGGTCTTGTTTTATCTGCTTGTAGTTATCAACATCCTGACTGGTGACCAGGAGCTGGACCTGCAGAGCGAGGCCGTGAGAAGAACCTCCGAGGCCACAACCACAGACAAGGAGGCGCCGTCACCAGCTCCCTACCTGCTTAAAGGCCTGCAGAACCTCCTGCCGCTGGCTGAAATGACGGAAGAGGAGCTGCAAGGCTCCCGACACAAGCGGGGGATAGTCATGCATCGTGAGGTGCAGCAAGACACGAAGAAACGTGCGGCCACCATCATCGTCCAAGTCCAAAGGAGTGTTCTCCTCACTAAAGAGGAAAGAAGTCAAATCCGCTAATCGATACCAGCAGGAGCTTCCTGATCAAGCAGTAGGAACCAATGAGACCATGCATCTCAGCAGCCACCACTAGGGAGAGCTCCTCTTATACCCCTGTATGCACAGAGCTCCTCCTAGTAGTGATCGTTATTGTAATACTTGCCTTCCTCCAAAGATCCCTTCTGCTTGTTCCTCAATGTGCTCAAAATCTAAAGTTCCTGGAGACAAAAAAAAAAAAAGGTGTATAAAATTATATATTATAATATTTACATATATTATAATCTATTTTTATGGGGCCATCTCACCTGGCACCATTGTGGTGGTATCTGAGCCGTCCCCGGTTTGAGCGTTGCTCTCATCAAATTCACTCTTGAAGATGCAGAGGAGGCAGGAGATGCGATAATCCAAGCGGACATTGAGAATGAACTAAAAGAACAAGAATCCTCAGCTACACGGGGAGCCATGGACCACCACTACTGTTGGGTCGGCCGGGTGATTTCCACCTCCATCATCCTGGAGCAGAATTCATGAACCTCCCTGTACCTGTAAGATCTCGATAATCTTCAGCTTTGTGTCCATCACCAGTATGTCCTCCTTCTCCGGCTCCCGCTGAGGTTTAATGGCTCCTTCAGGGGCTGCCATGGGGGTCATTGGAAGGAAACCACCACCGCGCAACACGACCTGCGTCATCAGCTCGCCGACGCCATGTATGGAGCGCATGACGTTACTGCTACCTGCGGGTGAGAAGAGGCAGAGACACGCCATGCGCCAACCAATATGGCCACCAGAAGACTTCGAAGTCCTAACTTCTTGGAAGCCATAAAGACGACGGTTCGTCTTCTAGAAGTGACCCCTGATGCACTAACAAGCTGTCCTCCCCTTCACATACCTGGCTTTTCATCTCCTTTGCCCATCTTATTAGCAGAGAAGTTGGTGGTGAGGTGCACGCAGTCCAGGATCGCCAGGAGGATCTTGGTCAGCCGCAGGAGGTCGCTGAAGTTGTAAAAGCCGAAGTAGATGAGATTACGCGCCAAGTTGACCACCTGAGGATGAGACGATAGTCAGGAGTCAGCGGAGGAGACGGGTCAGCGAGACACAGGCGGGTCATCGTATAAAGTCACCAAACCTCAAAAGTCAACTTGTTCTTCTCCTTGTCTGAGAAAGGAAACCGCTGTCCGACCACATCGCGCAGATATTCCTCCACAAACTCCATGGTCTGAGCAAACCTCTCCTTTATGTCATCCCTGGAGGTCCCATTGCTGTCGTAGCTGCGGGGCAAAGACATACTGGGGTCATGGTGCCCGGGTCAGGACGGTCATGGCCGATATTTCGTGAAGTCACCATGTAGACTAAGGTGGAAAAGTCTAAAAGCTCCAGTTGACGGTGCGAACGTGGGAAGATTGGTATTAATGCATCACTGAACCCAAAAATCAAAATAAACAGGTCATGGCGGACACATCCTTGTAGGACATGGCTGAGGTGCAAGGTCTACTATGGTACAGACTAATGCCGGCCCTGTAGGACACGGCCCTGTAGGACACATCTGAGATGCAAGGTCTGCTATGGTACAGATTGATGCTGTATATGGAGCAGGATGGTCGGACCGCCCCATATAAAGACCGACACAATCATAAACCCCCCACATCCACTTACTCCTCTATGGCGATCTCAGAGGGGATTTCGGACCACAGACGAGCGTACTTCACCGGGGTCACTTGTTCCTGGGGGTCTCGGTCCACATGCATGTGAAGCATCAGGCGGGAGAAAGACGCTCGCAGATCAAACGGCAGGTGCTCGTCGGCCATGCAGCGCAGTATGAGGTCCACATCCAGCTGCCCCGAGATCTCATTAATGGCCAGATACTGCCGGTCCAGGCACATACGAGCAAAGAGGTTGAGCTGATACCTGCAGGGACAGGGCAGAGCGTGGGGCACAGGACCAGCGGCGGATTCTCCGGGGGACACCGGAGCGCCAGAGTCCTACCTGTAATAACTCAGGACATCTTGATCTTCTTTCTGACCCTCTTTGGCGTCTTGCGCCAGTTCCCTGATGCTCTTACTACGAGTCTCCTTGTTACTGTCTCTCCAGAAGAGCCAGACCTCCTCCTCATCCTCCCCGGCCTCTAGTGCGTTGTCACCACTGGGGAGGCCTTCAAACTCGAAACGAGACAGGACGAGCCTATAGAGAAGGGAAAGGCAGGCGTACGACCATCACCACGTGCGTCCACATGTAGGAGACCGACTGAAAGGCGAGAACGTGGCGCCGTACAAGGGAACTCTAGCTCTAGTCTGGGGCATCCAAGGATCAACGGAGCCCACCAAATTCAGCTGCCACCATATAGTGCTTCCATCATGGCCACATAGTGAGGAGGCGGAGTATATCCAAGACCTAAATGCACCCTCCTAGGTAGCCATAGGGGGCACATACCACTCCCATTAAACTTGAGATGACCACCTTCAGCACAGTGCATACAAACTAGACAGCAGCGGTGGTCGGCTTCCAAGGCAATGAGCTACAAGGCAGTAAATTGCAAGAGTGCACAAACAATATCCATCTACGATTATGGAAATAATCCTATGAAAGCTGCAGTACCGCTTCCTGCCACTAAATACACGGAGCAGTGTCAGTCAGTGCACCAATCAGATGGGGGGGGGGGTGCTCGCAGGTAGATCCCATCCAATGCAACACTGATTACTTAATATTAGTGACCCGCCCTTATAAGCGCAGTGAACAATCCCTTTAAATACTAAACAATGATGAGACGCTGAGAATTCTTACTTTGTCTCGATGAGGATGTCGGCATTAGTCGGGTTTAACACGGCCTTACAGATCAGCTCCTGAGTGACTGGGATGGATTTATTCATGGAAACACAGAGATCAGACAAGTAATCCAAGAATCTTTATAAAAAGGAAAAAAAAGTTAAGTTCTGAGTACGATGCAGAATCCACCGGAGTGCGGCTGTAAACGCAGCAGGAAGCGGCCACATCAGTCCAGTCCCCGCGGCCTCACCGTGGTTCTCCATTCTTTCGTACCAAGCTGACAAATGTGTCGATCTCAGCTGCCGTAATGTGCTTCTCTAACAACTTGCGGTTATTGTGCAGCAAAGCCGTGATCGTGTCTTCTGCCAAAACATCATAACCGATCTGCTTCTGCATGAAACCGAACTGCTTGGCAATGTATTCCTGTGCAGAAAGGACCAAAAAGGTCTATGAACATTACAGATAAGTGAGCCAAGATCATGTCTGCAGCCACCACTAGGGGGAGCTCCCTGTATACAGAGATACATGATAAGATCCTGTCTGCAGTCACCACTAGGGGGAGCTCCCTGTATACAGAGATACATGATAAGATCCTGTCTGCAGCCACCACTAGGGGGAGCTCCCTGTATACAGAGATACATGATAAGATCCTGTCTGCAGCCACCACTAGGGGGAGCTCCCTGTATACAGAGATACATGATAAGATTCTGTCTGCAGCCACCACTAGGGGGAGCTCCCTGTATACAGAGATACATGATAAGATCCTGTCTGCAGCCACCACTAGGGGGAGCTCCCTGTATACAGAGATACATGATAAGATCCTGTCTGCAGTCACCACTAGGGGGAGCTCCCTGTATACAGAGATACATGATAAGATCCTGTCTGCAGCCACCACTAGGGGGAGCTCCCTGAATACAGATACATGATAACATCCTGTCTGCAGCCACCACTAGGGGGAGCTCCCTGTATACAGAGATATAATATCCTATCTGCAGCCTCCACTAGGGGGAGCTCCCTGTATACAGAGATACATGATAAGATCCTGTCTGCAGCCACCACTAGGGGGAGCTCCCTGTATACAGAGATACATGATAAGATTCTGTCTGCAGCCACCACTAGGGGGAGCTCCCTGTATACAGAGATACATGATAAGATCCTGTCTGCAGCCACCACTAGGGGGAGCTCCCTGTATACAGAGATACATGATAAGATCCTGTCTGCAGCCACCACTAGGGGGAGCTCCCTGTATACAGAGATACATGATAAGATCCTGTCTGCAGTCACCACTAGGGGGAGCTCCCTGTATACAGAGATATATGATAAGATCCTGTCTGCAGTCACCACTAGGGGGAGCTCCCTGTATACAGAGATACATGATAAGATCCTGTCTGCAGCCACCACTAGGGGGAGCTCCCTGTATACAGAGATACATGATAAGATTCTGTCTGCAGCCACCACTAGGGGGAGCTCCCTGTATACAGAGATACATGATAAGATTCTGTCTGCAGCCACCACTAGGGGGAGCTCCCTGTATACAGAGATACATGATAAGATCCTGTCTGCAGCCACCACTAGGGGGAGCTCCCTGTATACAGAGATACATGATAAGATTCTGTCTGCAGCCACCACTAGGGGGAGCTCCCTGTATACAGAGATACATGATAAGATTCTGTCTGCAGCCACCACTAGGGGGAGCTCCCTGTATACAGAGATACATGATAAGATCCTGTCTGCAGCCACCACTAGGGGGAGCTCCCTGTATACAGAGATACATGATAAGATTCTGTCTGCAGCCACCACTAGGGGGCGCTCAGTAGAGGATCATGGGCCCATTGTGCTCCTATTCCCGCACCTGGTTTTTCCTGTAGTCTTGCTGTGAATGCCTCAGTACTCGGTAGCAGAGCCGACATATGTGCCTAAACGGTGCGTGCCGCTGATCTCCGAGCTCCTCCAGCCTCAGCATTGGTCCATCCCCACAGTCCGTGAACGGCGCCTGCAGCAGCTTGAAGATCTGTAGGAGGAGACAAGTTATTATCTGGAGGCTCCGGACGCCGCGGCTTCTGTTCTGTACATGGAGGACACTCACCTGTTTGAGGATATTCTGCTCCCTCATCAGCTTCTGCCGCTCCCGGTTGGGTTTGTTCACCAGAACCTCCAGGACGTCCTGCCCAGAATTCACCCCAGCGGTCACGAAGTAGACCAGTTCCTCCAGAAGTTTGGTCACAGCCCTGGCGAGAAAAAGAAGAACTTCACCAAGAAGAAGTTGGCGGAACGTCACATTTCCATTAATACTTTATTCTAGCCTTCTGATACATTGTCTCTCGTCCTCCAGACACGGCCCCCGGCTGCTCTCAGCTGTGGATTAGGATTTATCTTCATACTAAAGTCAAGAGCCGCGACCCGACAACTGCGCTCCCGCAGAGCAGGAAGCGAGCAGAATTACAAAGACAGCTCTGGGTGAAGACCTGATGAACAGCAGAGCTGTGAGATCCTGCTGGTAACTTCTAGAGGGCCTGAAAACTGCACTTCATAAGAAGCCAGCAGAATTATGAATGCAGCTCCGGATGTGACTAGAGAAGGGGGCAATTGAGGAAAATAAAATGTTTGGTTCCAAACCCAAGAAGGCTCTGAACAAGCCACAGATGGTTCAGGCCTGCTGGGACCTGTAGTACCACAACCTTGTAGTGCACCCAGCACATAACCCTGCACCTCTCACCTCCTCTCGTTCTGCGCAATCGTGCCCTTCTCCAATTTTCCAGCAATAGAAGACAGGACTTTGCTGGCATCATTGGCAAAATCCAGATCCCGCACCTCAGCGGGCGACACGGGGACAATGGCGAATGCTTCCTTGTCTTCTTTTATGGGGGAGGTGCCGATCTAAGAGACAAGCATGGACCATGTGAGCGGGTGCAGAACAAGGACGATAAACCTTCTGGGGCGACACTCACCCTCAGCATCACCGGCTTCTCCTCATCCTTGTCTATGGGGCTATTGGTGCTGTGCACCCAGGTGTTGGTGCAGAGATGGCGCAGGCGCACGTACGAGTTTCTACAGAAACCAAACGTATGATGGATCCGGCTGTTATTACTGAGGTACGTGGCACAGGACGCCTCACAGATGCGGCATAGTACCTGGGCACCAGGCTGTCGCCACCTCGGAGCGTGGTGGGGTCCAGCTCGAAGATTGAGGAGATATCATTGCCTTCGGGGACGGACACCAGCGTACACTTGATCTTCTCGGAGTCTATACAGATCCGGGCGTGGGTGGGATCTTGTTCTGTATCCATCTGATGAGGAGACAAGATCTGGTGAGGGATCTAGCAACCGATTCTCCAACTGTGAAACTGAATATGCAAATGAGCTGAAACTCCAGGAAAAATGAAAGCAACAAATAAGGAAAAGAAGTGGTCGGTTCATCCATCGCAGCCAACATGGAGCCGCCACGTTCTGCAGCTAAAAACGTAACATCGTCCACGGCTCCAGCCCAGAAGAGAAACCATGAGCTGCGCAGATTCGGCTTCACCCCATTGGACCCCGCAAAGTCCTACACAGTCCTCGTATATGGGACGTGACACGGAGTAATCCCCCTCCTACCGGGACCATATGCCACCAAAGAAAAGCCAAGGAGAAATCCCCACAGCATTGTCCATGCAGCTGAACAGCTAATGTCCAAGCTCCGCGGTGGGCATGGATGGATCTGGACCGGGCAATGGAAGCCCAGTACAATGGCCATACTGCTTTCTTGTAGATCCGCGGGTTATGAAATGGGCAAGAAAGCAGGCGCCAGCCACAATGAACGGGAAGGAGGGAAAAAAAAAAAAAATATGGTCAGGAATGGGTTAACAAGCTGGTGGCCTTCACGTGGCCATGCCAACGTACGATGAGGTTCTGCTATCGGCTAGCCTTTTACTTACGGAAACCTCAGACTCCAGGCAACCTGCATCATAGTCAGGATTTACCTGGGGGAAAGAGAACCGGAAAGTGAGCCTCACCCACACGGGTGGACGGGAGGAGCGGTCCTGCGCCTGTGAGGTGGCCACCATGTTACACTGGGCACATGCCCCCTGACCACCTTCAGTTACCCCCTGAACACCGAGCGTAACCGTCAACCTCCGCAGGAGTCGCTCACCTCCGCCGCCAGGTAATGCCCAGTCGCAAGATGCTTGAACCTGAAGAGACTGTTCCAGTAGCCGGCGCCTCCTCTGCAAGGGTCGTGTTGTACCACCTAGAAGCAAGAGCAGAAACTGGGCTGTGGGGACCGAAGAGGCCAGGCAGGAAAAGGTCAAAAAAGGCCAATACACGCCAACTATGGCGAGGAGTCACCGCGAGAACCACATCGGGGGTGAGGGGAGGTTTGGGGCGTTGGACCTCTCACCTCCACTTCCCATAAAGCCTTGGAGCTCGTAGCCGAAGTGGCCGACTGACGTCCGGTCGTCCTGAGAAACACGTACTGCTTCTTCCTGTGCTCGTCACACGTCAAAAACTTTTCTTGCTCAGCGTGAAAAAGCCGCACGACATCGCCCTGAAGAGGAGGAAAAGTATGGTCACCGTGCAGAAAACACTAAGGGATGGGGAATATTTCGGGAGATCTGATCTGGGGGTAAAGTTAATCTTAGGGTCAGAAACTCAGCAGTAAAACTGTCATCTTCCCATTTGATTAAGGATCTTGACCAGATGCAGAAAAATGGTCTGAGACCCCTCCGGACACCGGCGTCCCCCGTACTCACCCCCTTCAGGATGTCATCCTTATTATCGCTCCACTTCATAAAAAGAACAATCTTCCAACTTGTGTTACAATTCACAGAATTTACCTGGAGCCAAGAGAGTAATATTACCCAAAACATCAAGAGGTGATGGAAGAACGGAGCACGACGACTGCAGACGTTCACGACAAACTTCACAAAGCTGATACAACCTTACTACAAGAACGGAGCAGCCAGCGATATTAGGTACAAACCCCATAGTGACCCCACCGGGAACAATAATCCAACTATCACCAATCGCATTAGATAAGTGGAAGCTCAGAACTAGCGCAAAACCAAGTACTCACTTCATTACATCCCAGGTTATCCGACAGCTGATGACTACTGGCGTGAAGAGGCTGCCCAGCATTTACAGGGTTAAGGACAACTTTATCTCCAATCACAACCTGCAAGAAAAACATTTATCACTTGGGAGGAAAAACACATTTTCTGCAGAAAAATGTAAGAGGAAGGTGATATAACTACTATAATACTGCCCCCATGTACAAGAATATAACTACTATAATACTGTCCCCTATGTACAAGAATATAACCACTATAATACTGCCCCTATGTACAAGAATATAAATACTATAATACTGCTCCTATGTACAAGAATATAACTACTATAATACTGCCCCTATGTACAAGAATATAACTACTATAATACTGCCCCTATGTACAAGAATATAACTACTATAATACTGCCCCTATGTACAAGAATATAACTACTATAATACTGCCCCTATGTACAAGAATATAACTACTATAATACTGCCCCCTATGTACAAGAATATAACTACTATAATACTGCCCCTATGTACAAGAATATAACTACTATAATACTGCTCCTATGTACAAGAATATACTACTATAATACTGCTCCTATGTGCAAGAATATACCTACTATAATACTGCCCCTATGTACAAGAATATAACTACTATAATACTGCCCCTATGTACAAGAATATAACTACTATAATACTGCTCCTATGTACAAGAATATAACTACTATAATACTGCCCCCATGTACAAGAATATCACTACTATAATACTGCCCCCATGTACAAGAATATCACTACTATAATACCGCTCCTATGTACAAGAATATAACTACTATAATACTGCCCCTATGTACAAGAATATAAGTACTATAATACTGCCCCTATGTACAAGAATATAACTACTATAATACTGCCCCTATGTACAAGAATATAACTACTGTAATACTGCTCCTATGTACGAGTGATAATATAGTAGTTATATTCTTGTACATGGGGCAGTATTATAGTAGTTATATTCTTGTACATAGGGGGCAGTATTATAGTAGTTATATTCTTGTACATAGGGGCAGTATTATAGTAGTTATATTCTTGTACATAGGGGCAGTATTATAGTAGATATATTCTTGTATATAGGAGCAGTATTATAGTAGTTATATTCTTGTACATAGGAGCAGTATTATAGTAGTTATATTCTTGTACATAGGGGCAGTATTATAGTAGTTATATTCTTGTACATAGGGGCAGTATTATAGTAGGTATATTCTTGTACATTGGGGCAGTATTATAGTAGATATATTCTTGTATATAGGAGCAGTATTATAGTAGTTATATTCTTGTACATAGAGGCAGTATTATAGTAGTTATATTCTTGTACATAGGGGGCAGTATTATAGTAGTTATATTCTTGTACATTGGGGCAGTATTATAGTAGTTATATTCTTGTATATAGGAGCAGTATTATAGTAGTTATATTCTTGTATATAGGGGCAGTATAACTACTCTAATACTGCCCAGTGTATACCAGCTCTGTAGATATAACCGTACAGTACGTCACACATTACTTTGTGCTCTGGGTTGTAGGATCGGGGACCCTGCGCAGATGATACATTCTGCAGACTATACAATGCTTTTCTTAGATGGCAGATTTTGCTGGGGGCTGTGGGGACCGGACGGCAGGAAAGGATGGAACACTCAATATGACCCACATAAAATGCTGGAGACCTGGGGGCAATGCAAGCAACAGCAAGAACGAAAGAAAGAGGGAGCAAAGGTGGCGCACGACTACAACGTTTGTTATTTATATCGGATCCTGGAAAAGCAGAGTGAGGCTATAAATGTTCCTGTATCCAGGCAGATCTGGCCTGCAGGGCTCTGAGAAAGCTGGGTGACCTTCTCTATGCAGCATAGCTTATCACCCGCTCATCCAGATATAACATTTCCCAGTGATAATACATTAGGAGGTTGGAGCCTTCACTGTGTCATCATTTTATTAGGTTTGTGTCCTATAATTAGTGTGTGGGGCGATAAGTGACTGATGAGAAGCGGCGCCGCCCCTGCCGGATCCTCACACTGTCCCCTATGGAGCGGAGCTTGTAGAAGGGCTGGATGTAGAACCAGGAGCCTTCATTGCCGGCCTCATCCAGCGTCACCCGCATGGCGTTCTTCTCCAGCAGCGCCGGCAGTCGCTTGTTCACCGTCAGATACTTATTACTCTTTAAATGAAGCATCTGATAAATAAGAAAGAAACAAGAAATAGAAGGTGGTTATAACAAAGACACGGCAGAGACGATCAGGTCAGACTGTACAGGGAAATCACTGCGGACCAGGACCCCAGAAAACAGAATTCCTGCCAATATTCAATATATAACATCGTCCATGAGCAACATCATATGCTACATATACACAGTGACTGCACCAGCAGAATAGTGAGTGCAGCTCTGGGGTATAATGCAGGATGTAACTCAGGATCAGTAATGTAATGTATGTACACAGTGACTGCACCAGCAGAATAGTGAGTGCAGCTCTGGGGCATAATACAGGATGTAACTCAGGATCAGTAATGTATGTACACAGTGACTGCACCAGCAGAATAGTGAGTGCAGATCTGGAGTATAATACAGGATGTAACTCAGGATCAGTAATGTAATGTATGTACACAGTGACTGCACCAGCAGAATAGTGAGTGCAGCTCTGGGGTATAATACAGGATGTAACTCAGGATCAGTAATGTATGTACACAGTGACTGCACCAGCAGAATAGTGAGTGCAGCTCTGGGGTATAATACAGGAGGTAACTCAGGATCAGTAATGTATGTACACAGTGACTGCACCAGCAGAATAGTGAGTGCAGCTCTGGGATATAATACAGGATGTAACTCAGGATCAGTAATGTAATGTATGTACACAGTGACTGCACCAGCAGAATAGTGAGTGCAGCTCTGGGATATAATACAGGATGTAACTCAGGATCAGTAATGTAATGTACACAGTGACTGCACCAGCAGAATAGTGAGTGCAGCTCTGGGGTATAATACAGGATGTAACTCAGGATCAGTAATGTAATGTATGTACACAGTGACTGCACCAGCAGAATAGTGAGTGCAGCTCTGGGATATAATACAGGATGTAACTCAGGATCAGTAATGTAATGTACACAGTGACTGCACCAGCAGAATAGTGAGTGCAGCTCTGGGGTATAATACAGGATGTAACTCAGGATCAGTAATGTAATGTATGTACACAGTGACTGCACCAGCAGAATAGTGAGTGCAGGTCTGGAGTATAATACAGGATGTAACTCAGGATCAGTAATGTAATGTATGTACACAGTGACTGCACCAGCAGAATAGTGAGTGCAGCTCTGGGATATAATACAGGATGTAACTCAGGATCAGTAATGTAATGTACACAGTGACTGCACCAGCAGAATAATGAGTGCAGCTCTGGGGTATAATACAGGATGTAACTCAGGATCAGTAATGTAATGTATGTACACAGTGACTGCACCAGCAGAATAATGAGTGCAGCTCTGGAGTATAATACAGGATGTAACTCAGGATCAGTAATGTATGTACACAGTGACTGCACCAGCAGAATAGTGAGTACAGCTCTGGGGTATAATGCAGGAGGTAACTCAGGATCAGTAATGTATGTACAAAGCATCTCCTGCATTTTACTCCAGAGCTGCACTCACTAGTCTGCTCTGTAGTCAGATACATAAAGCCATGTAGGACTGTACCTGGATAACATTTCCATACTGGATGACCGTCCCCAGGAGTTTGCGATTCTCCGTTTCATTCTGCTTTTTCTCCAGATCTGCTGCATGCTATGAGAAAAAAAAAAAAAAATAAAAGCGTCATTACATTTTTTTGTATTGGTGCAGTAATCACTCTCCACCACAAGGGGCAGTAAACATGAAATCCTCAGTAGGATCTACAGAACAGCGCCCCCTTGTGGGCGACATGTGGAAGACCTTACGTGTAACTTGTTGAGCAGGACGGTGTCAGTGGTGCTACTCGCTCCGGGTTTTGCAGCTTTCCAGAACTGCTTCTGTGCAGAATATCGGTTCATGGGGCAGAGCCTGAACAAGCAGTCTGGAAGACAACATGTAACACAAGAGACCGTCACCAGGTACCATGGACTTATGTTCTGCACTCACTGACCCGGGATGACAGCAGCAGCCATTATAGAGCAGAGCCGGGCATGATGCCCAGGGTCCATTAGAGGCAGCGGCTGAGGGATTAGCAGATAATAGGACGACAGCTGGAGCGTATGGCGGCTTATGGGCCAGAGACAAATGACTTGTGCAGATTAAAACATCAAATATCACAGACAGGCTACAGGGAGGAAATGGTTAATACGCTTGGCCTTCATTTACAGCGGCTACAGTCAGAAGTTGCCTAAAGTCTGGCTTAAAGGTGATGTCCAGCCTGCACAATATAATATGTGGCTGATGGTCCTGTGTCTCACAACCCTAAACAGTTATTCAACACCTTCAACTCTCCTCCGTCCCCCAGCACCTCCTCCCTCATTTCAGCTGAAGACTTTGCCTCATTTTTCAAGCAGAAGATTGATAACATCAGGGACATTTTTGGTCGACAACCCCCAGAGCCCTTCCTCCCGACTTCCCAGCCCTCCACCTCCAAAACCAACTTCTCCACCATTACAGAAGATCCAAGAAAACGAAAAGATGATCCAGCTTCCAAATAAAATATAAAAGTTTAATCCAACATATTAAAATAAGGAGACAACTCCTGGGACGGCATCATACACATAGTAAGGCGAGCGACGCGTTTCGACCAAGCGGTCTTTATCACAGCTGATCTGCTAAATGACATATCCGGTATATATACAATATAGCACCAATCAAATGCTAGAAAAATGTCATGTGATACATAGGTCTAAAAAAAAAAAAAAAAAAAAAAAAATTCAAAATGTAACCAATAAATTCAAAACAATAATGTGCAGAAGGATATATACAATAGATAATAAACAATAAACCATGCACAATGAATGTATAACAGTTTATAAATGCACGATTTGTAGTCTACAAAATTGATTGTACGATTTGTGACAAATCATATATCGGGTGTACTACTCGGAAATTAAAAAACCGCATATCGGAACACTTGTATGACATCAAATGCACTACAAATAATAGTCGCACCATTTCCTCGGTGGCGAGGCATTTTATTGATTTTCATTCCCGCAATACAGCTTCTTTAAAAGTAATAGGTATTGAGAAAATTAAAAAACCTCCGCGCGGTGGGGATATTCATAGAGCGTTACTAGAGAAGCGTTCTGGATCTTTAATCTAGGTACAAGGTTTACAGGTGGTTTGAACAAACGAAATGAACTAATGTTTCATTACTAGCAATGTCCCTCCCTTTGTATTTCTTCATTTTCTTTATGTCTTTATTTTTCATTCATTGTGCATTGTTTATTATCTATTGTATATATCCTTCTGCACATTATTGTTTTGAATTTATTGGTTACATTTTGAATTTTTTTTATTTTATTTTTTTTTTAGACCTATGTATCACATGACATTTTTCTAGCATTTGATTGGTGCTATATTGTATATATACCGGATATGTCATTTAGCAGATCAGCTGTGATAAAGACCGCTTGGTCGAAACGCGTCGCTCGCCTTACTGTTGTGAATTCTGTGGTCATGAGTGGTACTTCGGCTGGTTCTGTCTATGTGCTTCCTCTGGTGGATGTGAGTGGGGCTGCGGCTTCTGAGTTTCCTTCCTCAGGTGACGAGGTTAAGTCGTTAGGTGCTGCTCTATTTAACTCCACCTAGTTCTTTGTTCCTGGCCTCCAGTCAATGTTCCAGTATTGGTCTAGCTCTCTCCTGGATCGTTCTTGTGGCCTGTCTGCCCTGCATAAGCTAAGTTTTGCTTGTGTTACTTTTGTTTGCTTTATTTTCTGTCCAGCTTCCTATATTGGTTTTTCTTGCTTGCTGGAAGCTCTGAGACGCAGAGGGAGAACCTCCGTACCGTTAGTCGGTGCGGAGGGTCTTTTTGACCCTCTGCGTGGTTGTTTGTAGGTTTTTGTGTTGACCGCAAAGCTATCTTTCCTATCCTCGGTCTATTCAGTAAGTCGGGCCTCACTTTGCTAAAATCTAGTTCATCTCTGTGTTTGTATTTTCATCTTAACTCACAGTCATTATATGTGGGGGGCTGCCTTTTCCTTTGGGGAATTTCTCTGAGGCAAGGTAGGCTTATTTTTCTATCTTCAGGGCTAGCTAGTTTCTCAGGTTGTGCCGAGGCGCCTAGGTCTGGTCAGGAGCGCTCCACGGCTACCTCTAGTGTGGTATGATAGGATTAGGGATTGCGGTCAGCAGAGTTCCCACGTCTCAGAGCTCGTCCTATGTTAATAGTAACTATCAGGTCACTTTGTGTGCTCTTAACCACTAGGTCCATTGTGGTTCTGAATCACCTGTTCATAACACCTTACTATGTGTATGATGCCGTCCCAGGAGTTGTCTCCTTATTTTAATATGTTGGATTAAACTTTTATATTTTATTTGGAAGCTGGATCATCTTTTCGTTTTCTTGGATATTCTTCACGTCATGTCAGGACGGAGATCCGTGCTTCCTGCATTTCCTCGGTGTGCTGGCTCCCTGCCTTTTGTCTATTACAGAAGATCGACTCTCCACTCTACTCTCAAGATCGCATCTCACCACCTGTGCACTTGACCAGATCCCATCCCACTTCATCCCAAACCTCACCACAGTCTTCATCCCAACCCTAACCCATCTCTTCAACCCATCACTGACAACTGGTGTTTTCCCCTCAAGCTTTAAACATGCCTCAATCACACCTATCCTCAAAAAGCCCTCTCCGACCCATCCTCTGTATCTAGCTATCGCCCTATATCACTTCTCCCCTATGCCTTCAAACTACTGGAACAACACGTTTACTTTGAACTGTCCTCCCATCTCTCTTCCTGCTCCCTCTGACCGCTTACAATCAGACTTCCGGTCACACCACTCCACTGAAACTGCCCTAACTAAGGTCACCAATGACCTCTTAACCGCCAAGAGCAAGCGACACTACTCTGTCCTCCTCCTCATGGACCTGTCCTCTGCCTTTGACACAGTGGACCATTCCCTATTACTACAGACCCTCTCATCCCTTGGCATCACAGACTTGGCCCTATTCTGGATCTCATCATACCTAACAGACCGGACATTCAGCGTCTCCCACTCACACACCACCTCCTCACCTCGCCCCCTATCTGTCGGAGTCCCACAAGGTTCAGTCCTTGGGCCCCTGCTCTTCTCCATTTACACCTTTGGCCTGGGACAGCTCATAGAATCTCATGGCTTTTAGTATCACCTCTATGCTGATGACACACAGATCTACATCTCTGGACCAGATATTGCCTCCCTTCTAACCAGAATCCCTCAATGTCTATCCGCTATTTCATCCTTCTCCACTAGATTTCTAAAACTTAACATGGACAAAACAGAATTCATCATCTTTCCCCCCCCCCCCATCTCATGCGACCCCCCCAACGAACCTATCCATTACAGTAAACGGCTGCCCACTCTCCCCAGTCCCACAAGCTCGCTGTCTCGGGGTAATCCTTGACGCTGATCTCTCCTTCAAACCACATATCCAAGCCCTTTCCACTTCCTGCCGACTTCAACTCAAAAATATTTCACGGATCCGTTCATTCCTCAACCAAGAAACTGCAAAAACCCTAGTCCATGCCCTCATCATCTCCCACCTCGACTACTGTAACCTCCTGCTCTGTGGCCTCCCCTCTAACACTCTCGCACCCCTCCAATCTATTCTAAACTCTGCGGCCCGACTAATCCACCTGTCCCCCCGCTATTCCCCGGCCTCTCCCCTCTGTCAATCCCTTCACTGGCTCCCCATTGCCCAGAGACTCCACTACAAAACCCTAACCATGACGTACAAAGCCATCCACAACCTGTCTCCTCCATACATCTGTGACCTCATCTCCCGGTACTTACCTACACGCAACCTCCAATCCTCACAAGATCTCCTTCTCTACTCCCCTTTTATCTCCTCTTCCCACAATCGTATACAAGATTTCTCTCGCGTATCACCCCAACTCTGGAACTCTCTACCCCCACATATCAGACTCTCGCCTACCATCGAAACCTTCAAAAAGAACCTGAAGACCCACCTCTTCCGACAAGCCTACAACCTGCAGTAACCACCGATCGACCAAACCGCTGCATGACCAGCTCTACCCTCACCTACTGTATCCTCACCCATCCCTTGTAGATTGTGAGCCTTCGCAGGCAGGGTCCTCTCTCCTCCTGTATCCTCACCCATCCCTTGTAGATTGTGAGCCCTCGCGGGCAGGGTCCTCTCTCCTCCTGTATCCTCACCCATCCCTTGTAGATTGTGAGCCCTCGCGGGCAGGGTCCTCTCTCCTCCTGTATCCTCACCCATCCCTTGTAGATTGTGAGCCCTCGCGGGCAGGGTCCTCTCTCCTCCTGTATCCTCACCCATCCCTTGTAGATTGTGAGCCCTCGCGGGCAGGGTCCTCTCTCCTCCTGTATCCTCACCCATCCCTTGTAGATTGTGAGCCCTCGCGGGCAGGGTCCTCTCTCCTCCTGTATCCTCACCCATCCCTTGTAGATTGTGAGCCCTCGCGGGCAGGGTCCTCTCTCCTCCTGTATCCTCACCCATCCCTTGTAGATTGTGATCCCTCGCGGGCAGGGTCCTCTCACCTACTGTATCCTCACCCATCCCTTGTAGACTGTGAGCCCTCGCGGGCAGGGTCCTCTCTCCTCCTGTATCCTCACCCATCCCTTGTAGATTGTGAGCCCTCGCGGGCAGGGTCCTCTCTCCTCCTGTATCCTCATCCATCCCTTGTAGATTGTGAGCCCTCGCGGGCAGGGTCCTCTCTCCTCCTGTATCCTCACCCATCCCTTGTAGATTGTGAGCCCTCGCGGGCAGGGTCCTCTCTCCTCCTGTATCCTCACCCATCCAGTGTAGATTGTGAGCCCTCGCGGGCAGGGTCCTCTCTCCTCCTGTATCCTCACCCATCCCTTGTAGATTGTGAGCCCTCGCAGGCAGGGTCCTCTCTCCTCCTGTATCCTCACCCATCCCTTGTAGATTGTGAGCCCTCGCGGGCAGGGTCCTCTCTCCTCCTGTACCAGTTATGACTTGTATTGTTTAAGATTATTGTACTTGTTTTTATGATGTTAACGCCTCCTCACATGTAAAGCTCCATGGAATAAATGGCGCTATAACAATATTATTATTACAGTATTATTATTAATAATAATGGTAAAGCTGCCCCTTGCTGCGGTGTAACCCGAACAGGCTGCAACCAAGTGTCAGCAAAAAAGAAATAAAACACAATGGTATAGATACAAATCGTACAGAGGCAAGCGCTGCAGCGGCGTTCCCACCAGAGCCTACAGTGCCACTACCACCCCCATCATCAATGGACCAGGCAGGATAGCCGATCTCTGTTCCCTGGTGAAATGGACATTTTTGTGGGAAAACTGGAAAGTTCTCCTGACTTGTGGTTTTATTTCCCATGTTGACTCCTAGGCCAACAACCATAACCTCAGGGCTGGGGAATACTTCTGTAAAACCACCATGAATCCAGATGTTCAGTCAAAATTGCATTTTTTATTTTTTTAACGTGTGACACCCTTTGCAGAAGTTCTGGTGGCAGCCATATTGGTTGTGAGCCAGGTTTCCTCCAGACTCCTGATAGACCCCACTATACCATAGCTCATCCCTGGTTCAGGACAATCCCCATGACCCCTAGAATTGCAGCCATATTGTTTGTTCTGAAACTTTTCAAGCTCCAGATGCAAGTACAAATGGCAGGAGAGAATAGAGGACAACGTCAAAGTTTAGAAAACTTTTTGTAACTAAATAAAAAGGTAAAGTTTTTAAAGTTTGATAGCCCGACCTAAACAAAGGAGCGTGACCCCAGCGGAGGAGAAGGGGTTAACCCCTTGTTATGCAGGCTGCTCCTGGGAATCTGATGCTCATCTGGGAAGGAGCAGGAGCGGCCACTAGCTGCCCTTATTTGGTAATTCGCTGCAGCAAGGAGGAGGATGAGGAGGAGGAGGAGGAGGAGGAGGTTTAATAGGACGATCCAGGATCAGATCTGGCCTGGAAGAGACCTGGATACAATAAGGGGGCACAAGTGTTACAATGTATCGGGGGTTCCACCTCCTGCACACAATGGTCCCTGGCAGGAGACACCCAAAAGCGTCTACCATTAGGGGCAGGAAAGATGGGGACTCGTGTTAAAGAGCCACACACCCTAAAGAAATACCAGCGTCTAACAGATCATGTAACAGTAACAGTTTATTGTGTTCTGTCCTCATTTAAGGCTGAATGAAGAGATGCAAGTAGGCTATTGTCTTCTGCTATCAGCCACTACGGAGGCGACGGCTAAACGTGTTGGGAAGTCACATTCCAATAACAGCGGCTCAGAAGTGGCTTTTAGGAAATGTCAGGAATCAGTAGAAATTAGGTTAATACATGAAGATTCTAGAGAAAGGGGGGAAGCAAATCAGCAGTGTGTATGGAGAGACGGCTAACCCCTCCTGTGCCAAAATACAGCAAAAGAGCACGGCAGGAATAATACACCACAAGAGATCACACAAATCATTGACTTCTGGATCAGTGATCAGCAGCTGCCGGATCTGATCGTAGAATTCTGGACGAGTGCAAGATTACATACAAGATCTGAGAACAAGAGTGTACAGATGCCAAAATCACAGCAACGACTACTAGTTAGTATATAATATTTATAGTATTCCAGAGCTGCACTCACTATTCTGCTGGTGCAGTCACTGTGTACATACATTACATTACTGATCCTGAGTTACATCCTGTATTATACCCCAGAGCTGCACTCACTATTCTGCTGGTGCAGTCACTGTGTACATACATTACATTACTAATCCGGAGTTACCTCCTGTATTATACTCCAGAGCTGCACTCACTATTCTGCTGGTGCAGTCACTGTGTACATACATTACATTACTGATCCTGTGTTACATCTGTATTATACCCCAGAGCTGCACTCACTATTCTGCTGGTGCAGTCACTGTGTACATACATTACATTACTAATCCTGAGTTACCTCCTGTATTATACTCCAGAGCTGCACTCACTATTCTGCTGGTGCAGTCACTATGTACATACATTACATTACTGATCCTAAGTTACATCCTGTATTATACCCCAGAGCTGCACTCACTATTCTGCTGGTGCAGTCACTGTGTACATACATTACATTACTGATCCTGAGTTACATCCTGTATTATACCCCAGAGCTGCACTCACTATTCTGCTGGTGCAGTCACTATGTACATTACATTACTGATCCTGAGTTACCTCCTGTATTATACTCCAGAGCTGCACGCACTATTCTGCTGGTGCAGTCACTGTGTGCATACATTACTTATCCTGAGTTACATCCTGTATTATACCCCAGAGCTGCACTGACTATTCTGCTGGTGCAGTCACTGTGTACATACATTACATTACTGATCCTGAGTTACATCCTGTATTATACCCCAGAGCTGCACTCACTATTCTGCTGGTGCAGTCACTATGTACATACATTACATTACTGATCCTGAGTTACATCCTGTATTATACCCCAGAGCTGCACTCACTATTCTGCTGGTGCAGTCACTATGTACATTACATTACTGATCCTGAGTTACCTCCTGTATTATACTCCAGAGCTGCACGCACTATTCTGCTGGTGCAGTCACTGTGTACATACATTACATTACTGATCCTGAGTTACCTCCTGTATTATACCCCAGAGCTGCACTCACTATTCTGCTGGTGCAGTCACTATGTACATTACATTACTGATCCTGAGTTACATCCTGTCTTATACTCCAGAGCTGCACTCACTATTCTGCTGGTACAGTCACTGTGTACATACATTACATTACTGATCCTGAGTTACATCCTGTATTATACCCCAGAGCTGCACTCACTATTCTGCTGGTGCAGTCACTGTGTACATTACATTACTGATCCTGAGTTACAATACTGTAGTCTTCTCCGCGATCAGAATACCAAGTGCAGCTCTGGAGTATAACACAAGTAATTTATTGCGAGTTCCTTTGCTACTTTTTCTGGGCATTAAGCTTAAATCTATTTAACATGCATCTTAACGTCATGTATTGCTCCCTGTTATCAGCCATTTTCAGGTGCAGCCATAGTGGACAGTAAGGAGTGACGTGCCGTGTAGACGTCTTCCTGCCCCCCATGGTCACTACCGTCTCGTGCTGGGACCCTTCTATCAGTGACATATCGGCCGCTCGGCTTAAGGTACTGTCACACTAGACGATATCGCTAGCGATCCGTGACGTTGCAGCGTCCTCGCTAGCGATATCGTCCAGTGTGACAGGCAGCAGCGATCAGGCCCCTGCTGGGAGATCGCTGGTCGGGGAAGAAAGTCCAGAACTTTATTTCGTCGCTGGACTCCCCGTAGACATCGTTGAATCGGCGTGTGTGACACCGATTCAGCGATGTCTTCACTGGTAACCAGGGTAAACATCGGGTAACTAAGCGCAGGGCCGCGCTTAGTAACCCGCTGTTTACCCTGGTTTCCAGCGTAAAAAAACAAACAGTACATACTTACATTCAGCTGTCTGTCCCTTGCTGTCTGGTTCCTGCCTTGACTGCTGGCCGTAGTGAAAGCAGAGCACAGCCACAGCAGTGAGTCACCGCTGTGTGACTCACCGCTGTGCTGTGCTTTCACTTTCACTTTGCGGCCAGCAGTCAGTGCAGGGACCAGACGGCAAGGGACAGACAGCTGAATGTAAGTATGTACTGTTTGTTTTTTTACGCTGGAAACCAGGGTAAACAGCGGGTTACTAAGCGCGGCCCTGCGCTTAGTTACCCGATGTTTACCCTGGTTACTGGGGACCTCGGGATCGTTGGTCGCTGGAGAGCGGTCTGTGTGACAGCTCTCCAGCGACCAAACAGCGACGCTGCAGCGATCCGGATCGTTGTCGGTATCGCTGCAGCGTCGCTAAGTGTGACGGTACCTTTATTACGCTCCAGGACTGGAATCTCGCGCTCGTTGTGGCCCTTTAAGAAGTAACAGCTACAACAATCAGTAACCAGAGAGCTGAAGCCAGAACCTGTAACAATGTGACACATTTCGGTGCGGAGAGGACGCCACTTTGTAGCAGTCGGATTTGTGTATAGCCTTCACCCCTGGTATGTAAACTCCGGCGTCCAGAGGAGGAATCCATTGAGGGGGAAGTTCGGGGAGGGGGATTCTGATTAGATTCCAGGTACCTGACATTTTAGACTGGAGCCTTACAGTAAGGAGAAGGGTGAATCCCAGAAAGGAGCCGGATTGTTCCAAGACACTGAGCAATCTGCTTACATTAGAAGGAAACTGCTGCAGGAAAGCCCAAGGCAGAAGATACAGAGACGAGCGAGCGAAGAGAGGGACCCAGACCGGGGCCGAGGGGAGAGCGCAGGACAAAAAGCTCTCCTGCATGAAGGACTCTGCTGCCCACAAGCTCCATCCTGATTGGTTATATTTGATACAATGTATCAGTCCGGAATGTTTAGCCAAGATTGTAAACATCAAGGATCAACAACCTGCAGCGCTCAACTCCCAGCATCCCATACTAGCCACAGACCGTCTCATGTGCCATCACCCGCGGGGCATCGCCCGTCCTGTGATCATCTGCTGCCATTACAGCAGCCCATCACCCCCAGGAGAACAGCACTCGCCAACATTAATAGAGTACCTACCTCGGAACTTTTTTGGGGGATTATTGAGGTCACCAGCTTCAGGCTGCACCACACAACGGTCGTCCACCAAACTAGAGAACAAGGGGAAAGTAATGGAGAAAGTGCTGCATATGATCAGAATAGACCCCATAATGCCATCATTGGGGGGCATTCATCTGCAACATGACAATTCACCCTGTGCTACACAGTGTCCTCGGTATCAGTCTCACCCCAGCGTGCTGATGAATCCATTCACAGACCCCTCGGCGTACAGGGACACGATATCCCCCACGTGGAGAAAACTGGACATCTTGTCCGACATGTTTGCTGATCCTGGAAGAAGAAAAGGAAAGACGTAAAACAAGGACGAGGAAAGGTGACTGAGCTGGAGGGATTGGCAGCCGGATCCCGCGCCAGCTCGCCCTCCGTCAGGACACTTATCTCTGCTCCTGTGCAGATCTCAAGAGCCGTCATGGCAGCACACGGATCTGCGCAGCCGCCAGGACGGGCATAACTCCTGTACAGGGGGATATATACCCTTTACATCCCTATTGGGGAGGGGGGCGCAGTATTCACACCCACCACATAATGGGAGATAACACGCCTGATGCAGGAGGAGACGCGGGGGTCTAGAGGGGGCTTATTCTCTATAAATGAGGGTCTCATCAGTGGTAGTCATACAAGATGTATGGACGTCAGGGCTCAGTACACACCTGGAACTCCTCAATGTGTCCTCGCCTCACTGAAGCCGCCAGTCACCCTGAAGAGAGGAAAATGGCAAATGTTAATGCATAGAGAATACTGGGAAGACTCAGGAACAAAAAGTTATCAGTCTCCACTAGTGGGGACAACTTAAGGAGTGTCATCTCTTAAAGCAAACCCATACTCGAGACAGGGGTGGGCTTCTGCTCGGACACCGCTATGTGCGATAAATGAGAGCCCCCCCTGCAAATACATCGCTGCATTGCCGAATTTTTTTTAACTAAATTGTCGCTGTATAACGGCATTGAGCCGGCAGGACTCATCTGGACAGTCCATGACACAGACCCTTTAAGACAAAGAATAACGGGGATTTATGCATTTTATGTACATAGATACACAATCCTTTCCTATGGATGCAACATTGTAAGTGATCAGCAGCAGGTGACAGATATTGCTCCGAGCCACCATGCAAAATGCTCAAGACTAAAGCCTGGCACCACCTGGGAAGAAGGAAACGAGCACTACCAAGCGGAGAACTCTCCCAGATGCATTCATTTCTGGAGGCTTCACGCGCCTCTGGGTCCTGGGGGGTCAGACAGACAGTTTTTCCCTTTAGACAAGTCATCCACAGGCTCCAGACACAAATACAGGGATCCTCCACCTCCTGCCGACCATCAGGTAGAAGAGGGGCTGCAGCCAAAATCCGAGCCCCATGGTCCTGGCACAGCTCGACCATCGCTGGGGCCGTTCACACACGGCCGTTGTGCCGCAGATTAATGCTAATCTCAGACTCCTGAAGCAAAAAAGCCCAACACTTAACCACAGCGATTAGGAAAATCACAGAAAATACTAATAAAACAGATGCAGCGGGGCAAGAAGAGGCGGATACTCGATTGGTGCAACCTGTGCAGTCTCACAGGGGCCCGAATTGTAAGGGGGCCCACATCCTCCCCCAAAGCAGCACATAAGGGCGAATTATTGTTATTGCACAGTTCTCCCCCTTCACCCCGATGGCAAGAATCACAGCACGATTCCTACACCTTCAGCCTCGGCACCTGCAGACACAGCGACATCGTGCAGATGGCGGTATAAAGCTGCAGCAAAATGCAACGTCCCAAGGGGGAAGTTGTTGGGGAAGCGATTGTTTGCCACAGCCAGAGTTGAAGACCGCACCATTTTTATTGTTGGGGCGGTTTTAGCAGCTCTGTGGCCAGAACACAAAAACCAGGCAACAATGGGCAGTCTAGAGACCACCGTGCCAGCACACACTACGACCGTCTGGGCCGTGAGGGTACCCAGGGGATGCAAAGTATGGGGATGAACAAAGTACTAAAGAAATCACAGAATGTTGACAAATTGTGTTAAAAAGTATTAAACAATAAATAAATAAATAAATAAATAGAAGATACAATGTTTGCAGCTGTGCAGTCTATTCTCCACTGGTATGAACCAGTGCAGGACCCTCCCGGACCCCCACGATCACCGCTTTGTCACATCTCCAGTGTGACTTACGAGTAAATTACGTTACTGCACAACCCAATAGGGACTGCGCCTTAGGGGGCGCTAGAGGGTAGTGGGGCAGTTAAAGGGCATCCCACATTTACTCCTATAGTAGGGCTGGAGGACCAATCTGCAGAGTGAATTACTACCGATTGTCAGCGTGCAAGTTTTTATTAGCGCTGCCGTCTGCAAAATCTACCTCCGTGAGCCAGGACCTGCCGCCATCTTCATAGACGATTCTGCAAATAAAAGCCGACCCCCCACACAGCGCAGAACAGGGCGAAGGAGGGAGCGGAACGTCACCGGCATTAATGAACTCTGGAGACAAGATCCTGACAGTGGCCCAAAGAGGAGCGGAAACATTAAGTAAATAACCCTTAAAGATCTCATAAAACCTGCAGCAGCTGAGAGCCGCCGCCTCATGAATTCTACCCAAGTTTGGCTTTTTCTTCTGCATTGTCCTGCGATCCAAGAAAGAAACGTGCGGCTCTTATCACAGGACACAAGAGCTGCCAAGAAGAACAGTCAAATCCAGGAGGAGCAATAATACAAGATGCAAACGTGCCCAGAGGCATTACTGGGGGTCACAGAAGTACAACTGTGGGGAGAGAAGCCCGGGTTATAGCGGACCGTGCCATTTAGGTCTGATCATCTCAGGTATATGGCTGGATCAGCTCTCAAAAATAATGAGTCAAGTCAATAAGTCTATACATGTCAAAAAAGGATCAGGCATGATGAACACAACATGCCCGATCCCCTTTTCCAGATATCGATCGCCATGTTACGGTTGGGAGACTGGCAGCTGCTGGTGGGGTCCAAGCCCTCAGCAGTAGAGACCATCTCAGGCGAGCGCCCATGTTTCTGGATCATCAGGTATTCTGGTTTATTGGACAATCCCGAGCAGTGTCCCAGAAATTTTCGCTACAAGATTTTCATTTTTATTAGTGTTAAAGTCTCTGTAGCCTCAGCATTAAAACACGTGTGTCCCAGGCGACTTTTCTGGATAAACAGTGTAAAGGAGGACCACCACACTAGTGTAGCTGTGAATCCAGCTCTGGGATGAGATAACCAGTAGCAGATCTGTCAGGGCTGTAATCTGATTCCTCAGTCCATCTTCTCAAACAACGTGGATTTTTAGCAGCATTTTTTTTTTTTTTTTAGAGACTGATCAGTTCAGGAGACATGGAGAGAAGTGGCTCCTATAAGTGGAGGAAGATGCAGCTAGTCATCCCGGTCTTGTAGTCACATTTATAGGCAACGTTTGCTGAAATCACAGCAACCATTTAGGGGTCTATTCAGACTACAGATGTAATTGCCCCAAGTAAAACGGCAGAAAGGATGTAGAATGAGAGCAGCCTCTCCGGACCACTGCAAAAATGCACAGGAGTGTGGGGCAGGGTCCCAGGACTCGGTCAGGTGGGCTGCGGACCCCAGGACTCGGTCAGGTGGGCTGCAGATCAGCCTCATCTTTAATTTCCCCAAAGCCCATGAAATTTGTGGCTCTATTTTTAGGACTTTGTGAAAATACAGCTGGCGGGAGTCACGTCAGAGGGAACGATCGGCCGCTCCGGATAACTGGCAGCAACGAAGCAGAAGAGATTTAATGACTAGAAAAGGCTTCAGCCGCTTATTATTATATCCAGAGGGGGAGGATGGCGAGGCCGATGTGACACCGTGGAGCGAGCGCAGCCGTGACAGGTCATCAGAACCATCCCATGGTTACATTTCTGGAGGGGAAGCATCGGGGGGATGCACCTCTGGCCATACAGACCCCCGACTCTCCAGGTAGACAGGCAGCGCTCAATCAATGATCGGCAGAGCCGGACCCCCGGAGAGGCTTCTGTTCTGCTTCATCAATTCTAATGGCATTTATGAGAAATAATGAACCAGTGCAAATATAATAGGACAGAAGATGAAGAGCTCCGCAGAACGAGGACGGGCGCAGTCATCCGCAATACGCACGGCTTTACCCAGTGCAACGCCAGGCACTACAACTCCCAGCAAATGTGGTCAAACCAATGGTCTGCAAACTAGGGTATATGGACGTCTCATCTAAACAACCAGAACCAAGTCACTTTTTTTTCTTTTCACCAAGTTCTTCAAAATAGGGGACGCTGCTCATGATGTTGGTGCAAAGTCAAATAGAAGCTTTGTCCTTTTGGTGCCAAAGATGTCACAAATGCACAAAAAAAAACAAAAAACACAGGACACCAAGTAAGGTTTCTGGAGGAGTTTACAAATTCACATTTCAAGATCCTCTGGATAAGCAAAGTTGTCACAAAGTAAATAAAGACTTAAACCAAAAGGTGCAAATACTAAAGCCCCAAAACAAAAAGCAGGTTACTACACATACTGATACAATGTAGCAAAGTCTGCTGGAATGGCAGTGCTGATCTCAGTCCCATACTATGGGCCATTACTGCACGGATTCCAGTCTTTACTGCGAACAATATGAAGAGGCACAAGGTTCACACATCACAGCTCGGCCAAAACCACACTGGTCAGTTCTCAGGAGGGAGTTTTTGCATTGGAGCAAAGCTGCTCAATGCAAAAAAAAAAACAAAAAAAAAAAAAAAACACCTATATCTCCTTAATTCAGTACTGGGACCTCAGCGTTTGCAGCTCTGAAGCCCAGGTGTGAACGCTCATCCTCCGCAAAGTGCAGCACTTTGCTATTTTTTCACAGTCCCACTGACAATGGAGTTTGCGCACTAACACTGCATCACTCCGATCAGCAAGTTTTCCTTACTACTGCAACGGGAGAACAACTTTATGTGATCAATGGAAAGTTCTGCAGCTATCTAATGAAGGATTTGGAAAGGAAACCAGTTAAGATCTCTGCTTGCTGTCACTAAATGACACCGGTGCAGAAATCCCATTCAGACCCAATACACCACTACTTCAAGAATTCCTCCTGATGGACCAGAGGTCCCCAGCCTGTGGCCCCCGGCTGACTGCCCGGTGTATGAATCACGTCTGCAGATGGGGACTGGTGAGGTACGCCGCACAGAGGAGCAGATCTGGTTGTGCACACACTGGTTCTGGAGAAATAACCAAGTATTGCAGCACGGTGGCTCAGTGGTCAACACTACTATATATAGAACAGCATGGTGGCGCAGTACTAATATATATATATATATATATATATATATATATATATATATATATATATATATATATATATATATATATATATATATATATATATATATATATAATCTGGGGGTCAAATCCCACCAAGGATGACATCTACAAGGAGCGCATGTTCATGTGCGTTTCACCCAGATTCTCCGGTTTCCTCCTACACTCCAGATACAGGATCTAGACTGAGCCCCATTGGGGACAGATGTCTGTAACGTGCTGTGGAATTCATGGAGTCACACAAGTAAATAAAATAAATCTTCACGTCCAATCCATCCAGCTCCGCTCACCGAGGAGAGAGACTCATCCGACCCCAAATAGACGTCCCCCCATAAGTTGAGTACATGCTAGGAGATCTCCGCTGTCCGATCCCTCATCCACCTGCAGCCAATGAGTGACCCGGGTGGGCAGATGTCACTCGCATTGGCAGCCAAACCCCCAGTGAGAGCCGCTCACACTCCGGGGGGCTTTCCTGAGTGCCAGCACCCATCGATCGGTCGCCAACTGGAGATAGGAGGATTCTGTGAGATAAGAGGCGACTGAAGCTGGATGTGACACGGAGGGAAAGCCTGGTGCAAAGACAGAGGGGGTTAG